>NW_020438918.1:1201406-1212790 GCF_000699045.2 Agrilus planipennis | reverse complement strand
AGAATAAAAATGAAAATTGCTGAATAGGGTAGTGTGGAAGAAATCTGTTTCCCCGAAGAGGTTAGCAGGTCTCCTTTAATCCTTTTAGCGGTAATCTTATTAGTTACCCGTACCTTACCTACTTGCAGACACGTCCATATAAAATACACGTATCATACAGACACCTGCATCCGTGTGTTTGCATTCTTTAGCCCTGATTCATTTCAGGAATGTCGCTAAATGGAATCGCTACAAATGTTGACAGATTACAAGATAATATTCGCAAGTATGTCGTAACTACTATGCTTTTTATGGTTCCGAGAGATAAACTATAATGATAAATTATAGTATGCAATTGAAATTTTACTGATTTACTTGAAATAGGTATATAGTTTGTAGTTAATTTTTAGTAAAAAGTATAATTTTGTAGAGTCCATAGATCCTGAGATATCGGATGATTTGGTAACGTGATATCAACCTAGCGGATCGACCAATTTTCCGATATCCTTAAAACTTATATTAATACATTCACTACAAATTAGCAAATTCCAATTAAAGCCCGAGATCAACTGAAAAGAATATGTGATCTGCTAGCATAGTTTCAAACTGGCAGATCATCCGATTTCTTGGGATCTATCATCATCATAAGGTCGTCAGTCCTAAGACTGATTGAGCTCTACAAAATGATTATCTTTTGATACTAATTCACTATGATTTTGAATACCATGAAAAACTATTAACTGTAAAGCTGAACTTATTATTTCAATATGTCTCCACTTTTTTATTTTATTTGTCAAAGTTTTAATTTCGATATCGGTCTGAAGTACATAATTTCATTCAAACTTTAATCCGGCCCTAACGACCTTCAGCTACTTATCTATTGTTCATCTATGAACGGACTTCAAGACTCAGCCAAACTGTATTTTTGAGGTTTCTATAACTAACAAGAAAGGAAAATATTTAACGAACAAGTAGGCATGTTCTGCGAAATGAATGCATCCAAAGTGGTTCTTCGATTCCAAGAACGATGATGATGGTAGTGGTACGCCTACACTTGTTAATAAAGTGTCGTCAAACTTTCTTGCTACATGTAATATAATTTATTAAAACGTTTAGGGCGAGGTTAAGCAGTTTTCGTTTTGGCTGTCGTCATCTGTTCCTTCTCATTTGACTTTAAATTGATTACGTGTCCTTTTCTGAATCACGTTTCTAACAAATTAAACATTTTTTGCACTACACGGGATTAATCAACTTGTATGACCGCCTGACCTGGCTAAATTTGATAATTTCTGGGTACACCTAAAGATATTCAGGTAAAGGTCTAGATGATGGCCCCTTCGGGGATAAGGGTGGGTGGGATCGAAAGAGGAGGTCTCCCCCACCACTATACCATAAAAAGTTCGTGGCGGTCTCACCCCCCGTAAATAGTTATGGGGGTTCAATGTTAATAAATATGCCAATTTTTATACATTTCTAGGCATGTAAATATTTATATAGTCATTCTTAAACAATATTCAAAGGTAAAACTAATGAAAAATACATAAAAATATTGAGAAAGTTATATAAAACATTATTTAAATATCTTTATCAATAGGGTAGGTTAGGTTAGGTTATCGGGTTTTGTTCAAGTGACCACCCTCTTTCGATCCCCCACCTCCACCCGCTTGAAAATAATTTTTTTATTGAATTTTATTTGAATTATAGTGTATGAAAATTGTGAAAATAATCAACTTTCAACCCCCATAACTTTTTATTGGGGTGAGACCGCCGCATATTTTTTATGGGGTTCTACTCAGGTGACCACCCTCTTTCGATCCCCACTATCCCCACCCCCTTAGGGGGTGAGGAGCCATCATCTAACCCGCACAACTTTTTATGGGGGTGAGACCGCCACGAACTTTTTATGGTGCCATCATCTAGACATTTACCGATATTCAAGTTTAGTCAAAAATCTCATAACACAAAATACCGTTATGATTTTAAACGTGATGTTTAACTGCTTGTGTATTAACTAATTTATTTATTTGGATTTTATTAAAAACTTCCAAGTAAAGTAGGAACCTAATCTAAATTTTAAATTAGATTTTCTATACATTTCTCAAGCAAAGTATGACTTCACAGATAACGTACTATTACAGCCCTGTATCTAATCTGTTTCTTTAACAAGAATAAAAATGAAAATTGCTGAATAGGGTAGTGTGGAAGAAATCTGTTTCCCCGAAGAGGTTAGCAGGTCTCCTTTAATCCTTTTAGCGGTAATCTTATTAGTTACCCGTACCTTACCTACTTGCAGACACGTCCATATAAAATACACGTATCATACAGACACCTGCATCCGTGTGTTTGCATTCTTTAGCCCTGATTCATTTCAGGAATGTCGCTAAATGGAATCGCTACAAATGTTGACAGATTACAAGATAATATTCGCAAGTATGTCGTAACTACTATGCTTTTTATGGTTCCGAGAGATAAACTATAATGATAAATTATAGTATGCAATTGAAATTTTACTGATTTACTTGAAATAGGTATATAGTTTGTAGTTAATTTTTAGTAAAAAGTATAATTTTGTAGAGTCCATAGATCCTGAGATATCGGATGATTTGGTAACGTGATATCAACCTAGCGGATCGACCAATTTTCCGATATCCTTAAAACTTATATTAATACATTCACTACAAATTGGCAAATTCCAATTAAAGCCCGAGATCAACTGAAAAGAATATGTGATCTGCTAGCATAGTTTCAAACTGGCAGATCATCCGATTTCTTGGGATCTATCATCATCATAAGGTCGTCAGTCCTAAGACTGATTGAGCTCTACAAAATGATTATCTTTTGATACTAATTCACTACAAAATGTGATACCATTTAGATGATTCTCTGAGCCCGGTCTCGTATGAAACGAATTGTGATCTCGAAATCTATTGTAAAATCCACAATAATAAATCTTTCAGATAAATTCACTACAAATTGGCATAATATCAAGCTAGAAGATCATCAGATTTCTCTGAATCGGCAGGCTTTATAGGCTTTTGAATCACATTTAAAGAAAGTTTTTTTTTGTCTCTAAAAAAAACTGCTTACGTTAGTGCAAATAGCCGAAATCGGTATTATTATAATATAAAGACTCAGGCGGTAGTAGAAGCTATTTTAAGTTTTCTCTCACGCTTAAAAGCTTACCCTCATGGAATGCAAGTCAGGTGCATACGATACGGCGATGTCAAGCACCACACCAGATGAATAGGCCACATACGTATATCGTTACGTAAACGGTTCTGTTCCCTTTTTTTCTCTCTAAAAGCCTTTCATAGACTGTGGGCCCACATCGTCTCGGCTTATGAATACTTCACTTGTTTCTGTTTACAGCGAGATACGACTTAATAATCTTTTATACAACGTCGAAGCCAAACCAAGCAAAACTAGCCGTAATAGGAGGTTTCGGTATTACGAGTCAAGTGCCGATGTTACATTTAATTGCCGATTTATTAGGAGCAGAGATGTGATTTATTTGAAATGCTTGCATTTAAAATGCAAATACCTGTCTTATCTTCCATTTAAATACTTTTTTGGGAAGAGTATTTTGTATTTTATTTAAAAGCGTATTTTCTATTTGTAAAATGCAAAATACGTTTTTGCTAGTATCACCGATCAAACACAATATACAACGATGAATGAAAGTTGCTCGCATTGGCCATTGAAGGTATTAGAAGCTTAAAAAGGGGACAGAGAAACATTCCATGAATGCCTTCTAATTCTTTAACTGAAGAGAGCCCAAAAAATTCTAAACTCCTTTGAAATGGATAATCTAAAATGTTGGACTGATATTGTTTTCCGGGTTCAGTGTCATGATCCATGAAATTTTGAAGTTCCAAATTGATATCAGCACCTGGCAAATCACCACTTATCGTATCTTTAGCAAGAAACTACGAAATTCTATGAATTACGACAAAACAGCCCTCAAAACAATATCGAATTGATATACGCCAGCTGTGTAAATCTGAAAACTGCAAGATATTGTGGTGTGCTAATAAATGCATATAATCCAAAATTCTTAGAAAACGATTCGAATAACTTCACGTATTAGATGAACCCAAAGCTAAAGAAACAATGGATTCAATTTATTTCCCTTATTACAATGTGTAAAAGATCAGAAACAAAATGGGGTTGTAAATATTTTGATGGAAAATGATTGATGTTGATTTTACATCAATAAAATTATTTGCAACCCTATTTTGGCTCTGTTCTTTCACGATAAACAAACTATTTTGGCTTCAGTGTCTTTTTTCCAATTAAAGCGGTTGACAAACGTAAATAGGGAAGCATATAGAAGAATTATTTGTTGCTCAACTAAAGGAACTATAACATTTCATATTGTACCAAAGTGAAATAAATTATTGAAAATAGGATATCCTGCAATAAAACATGTAGTAGTAGAAATAAGTTAACAAAGTTTTGGAGAATTTGCTTTTGGTTATCTTTAAGAACCCTATCAATTTTATAATTTGAAAGTGGTTCTTCCGTGAATGGCTCTTCTTATAATGTGACTTAAGATATGCCGACTTAACTTATCATATGTCACTTATCACTTACGTACGATACATTATGTGAATTTTATCTAGTCTAGGGCGCTTTCGAGTTGGATGTTCGAGAATTATTAAGATTTAAGTGCTTTTAAAAATTTCAGGGTATATAGGTCACATATTTCATAATCTTCCTAATATTTTTTAAGATAAGGTGTACATAATCGTAATGTGGTGCTACATTCTACACTGATAATTAAAATACCCCTTATCCCATTTGCTTAACGGGTTTATAAGTAGAAGAAATAAAAGTTTTTTGTAGTTTGGAATGGTTTTTAAAATATATATAAACAAGTAAATGTAAGCCGGAGTGCATTACCTGCAATTATTTAAACACCACAGAAAGATTACTTATTAAAGTGATTATAGTAGTAAAACTGCTATTAATTAGAGGAGTATTGTTGCCAGGATTTGAATGTTGCATATTGTACATAATACATAAACAATAGTTAATTGTTAATACACTTATATGCTTACTAAGCAATATGTTGTATCAGTGAATAGGTACATATATTACGAAATATCTATGTATAACAGAAGTGTGAATTACCGTGTCTGCGTACTCTGGCGTACGAACTCTGATTGTGAGTTAAAATTGCCAATTGAAAAGTGTTTCCGTTTTAACTCTTGTAACAAAAGCGGTGATCTAAATTCCAATAATATAATGCCATTGAAAATGTTCGCGTTTGAGTATAATAGTGAACTGAAAAATAAATTTGAACTTGTGCAGAATTACATCGATTAATCGATTAATATGAACACGTAATAATTACTCAAACTGATTAGAGATGAAAACGTTAAGACTCAAGTAATTTTGAATATAGCTCGAAACAAGAAAACAAACAATCCAATAATATAATCAAATACTAATCATCGTACTGTTTCTTCTATACAACCAAATGATGTACCTAAACCATTTGTTACAGTAATGTTTAATTTAGGTAATTAGAAAATGGCTTAAAAATTTCTGAACCAATGTGGCATTGTTTATGTCGCTTTTAATAATAAAGCAACTTAATATTTTATCAGTTCATGCACCAAATTCTTATTCCAAGAATTTCATGAGACGTTAATTCTATAGGAATATTTAATTGTATTGTAGGTATTAATTACTTTGTAAATTCTTTAGCTTCTGGTATTTAATGAATTATCATTAATTTAAAGGGATCAAAACATTGTTATCAATAATGCATTGTTTATTTGACACTCATGAACTGCATTTTATAAACATTCAAAAATTTTATCTGGCTACAAGCTTAATTAAATCAATGCTATGTTCGAAATTTAACCTACTAAATTGTTGCAATTAACCAGAGTACATATACTCTAAATATTATAAATGTTCAGTGCTTCAGATGCGAAAATATGTGCATCAATTTCTGCGTTATTTACGATAACTCTAAACCATAACAATTGACCTTTAGTTATTTACAATATCAATAATCCGAAACGAAATATTTGAGGTTAACATTAACAAAATGTTCGCACACAATCCTGGACATACGATCAATCTCTGGTTGCCTTTATAATTCAGATAAATATCTACTTATAAGCAAAATATCAAATAATAAATCATTATTACCTACATAGTTTCCTTGTCAATCAGTTCTGTATGAAAATAAATAAAACTAAAATACTGGTATGCAAGGGAAGAAAAACTAGGGAAGAGCGAATATAAAGATAGGAGACGAAAAATTGGAAGAAGTGGCTGATTTTAGATATCTAGGAAGTCAGATAAGTCAGGACGGAAGAAGTAATAGGGATATAAAGCAGAAGTAGCGCAGGGTCGTGTCGCCTTTAATAAAAAGAAGTCACTTCTATGCCCGCGAACGGTTAATTACGAAATTCGGAAAAGGTGTATGTTTGGAGCACGGCGTTGTACGAGTGCGAAATATGGGCAGTGGGCGTGGCGGAAAAGAAAAGGTTAGAAGCGTTCGAAATGTGGTGTTATAGGCGTATGATGAGGATAACGTGGGTAGAAAAGGTTAGAAATGAAGAGGTATTAGAAAGAATAGGAGAACAGAGTATTCTATGGAAGTCAATAAAAAATAGGCGAGATAGGTTGGTTGGACACCTTCTCAGGCATGAAGGTCTATTCAGAGACATATTAAATACAGAAACGGGAGTTAGGAGGGTTAGAGGTAGATCTAGATTAGATTATTGTTCGCAAATAGTTAAGGATGTGGGATGTTCTAGTGTTAGGGAAATGTGAAGATTAGCTCAGGATAGGAAAAAGTGGAGGTACGTGTCCAACCAGTCTTAGGACTGACGACCCTATTATGATGATGATGATGACAGGGTGTTATTTGCACCCTGCTGATCGATGCGTGTATATTTTATGAAAATATCTGCCTGTTTATTTTTATGGATGTGGTTGGGTTCTTCGTTCTAATTTGTAACAAATCTTGATTGTATTTTCCGAAAATATACTTACTCCTAGAATATATTGATAAAAAACCATCGCAGTGGTAAATGCTTGAGTTGCCTATTTATTATACAGTGGTGGCGTGTAGAGAACAGAATAATGGATGCAATCATCAAAGGGCGGCGTTATCTTTTAAAAAATTTGCAACAAAAAACAATGAAATGTAGAATATCCATGTTTGGTGAACAATTTGTCTTGCCTCTGTACCTAATAAATGTAGTTATTACTAGTCATAAAATATTGACAATGTTTCCATAAAGAGTTACGATTCTAAGAAATTGCTACATTGTGTGACATATTATAGCTATTTCGTGATTAATTGTGTTTAAAAATAAAACTCGGGTACAAAAATAGGGCAAAAAGGATTAGAATGTGATTTACTTCGTACCTATTTGATATTTGCGTGAGTGGTGGTGCAACTAGCGATAAATAGATACCCAAGCAAAATCTAGATATAGATTCTCATATACAGGTAAGGCAAAGTTTTCACCAAATATAGATATTATACATTTCTTTGCCAGCAAAATGCATAATTTGGTGAACGTCTGGAATATATTTTTCAAGTACATGTACCTGAAAACATCACTTGTTTAAAAACTGTCCGAAATTTTTCAAACAAAACTTTAAATTTAAATTTACTTTATTTTTATTCACATGAAATGATGGCTGAAGGCATTTGTACAATTTTTTGTACACCACGTCGTATATAGATATCAGAAGATGCTGTCTCTCCCTTTGATGATTGCATGGAATAGAATACAGCAAGTTCGATTTACAATTCTCCACTATGTATACTTACACGTATTAAGTTTATGAATTGGTTCGATATATTCCGCTTCTGGTACCAGTTACCGCCGCTCATCTTGACTCGGAAGTTTATAAAAGTGCCAGTTTCCTTTTTGCGTGGAAGGAACCAGGTGATTGATGTAATGGATAAAGGCGCAAACTGCTTGTGGATTTTTGCCAAAGTTAGTAAATGTATACATATGTATATATAAACCCAAAACAATTGATGTAAAGTTTCGAAAACAATGGTGGGCTCAGAAATGAATTTAATTTACCGAAAACGATAATTAGAAAACAATTTCGATAATACATTATTTCTACCTACGTATAAATACCTATATACGTAATTAATCGATCGTTATATAGTAGATTTACTTTTAAAGTCCCTTGATATCTTTACAACCCTTTCCAGCAGGAGAACTTAATTATTTATTTCAGACAGATATCGAAATTTAACATTCAAAGCGAGAACTTTTTCTATTAATGCACGAAACGCCACTAACGAAAGTGGAATAAACCTTGCCCATTGGGTCAGTTGCCCGATATAATTAAAACAAATTTCAAGAAATAATTACAAAAGTGTACCGTTTCTTAAAAACAATGATAAATATTTAGTAAAAGATGATTTTGAATACCANTCAGAAATGAATTTAATTTACCGAAAACGATAATTAGAAAACAATTTCGATAATACATTATTTCTACCTACGTATAAATACCTATATACGTAATTAATCGATCGTTTTACAATTCGGTGAACAATAAGTGTAGAAATAAAAACTGGATTATTCCATAGTGATATCGTTTAGAATAGCCAACAATATATCAATAATTTTACAGTATTTTAATAAGAACCTATTATAGAAATGGGTGAAAGAAAATAATATGGGAAGACATTTCGAGTTCATACCGTCATTATTATTTTGAATCAGTGTATGAAGTACAAATTTCTTCAATCTTTCCTATCCTGAGGTATATGCTAAAATCTGTACTATTCACAAATTGGTTCAAACTTTGCCAGTTTTCGGGCTTGTTGGTCATCGTTCAGAGCTTTTTATTCTTGTTAATAAAAAGCTCTACTAGAAATGCGCCGGATAGTGATTTTGCCGGATATCGGATAAGCGGTATTACTTGTGTCGGGTACCCGGCAAGATCACTAGGGTTTTAATAGTTCATGTCTTCGTGCTGATGGGCTCACTAACGTGCCAATCCAATCATTATGTCCCGTTGAAAAAGTCGTTTAAACAATAAAATCAATGAAATTTCAATTCTTGGTAGACGGATTTTCAACGAGAGGGTTGAGTTGAAACCGTTCAAACGAGCTCTTATAATGTTTTAAACATTAAAAGTCTGCAAGGTGACAAAATCATACTAATAAGTTATCGCTAATCAAAACCTGATATACCAACAAGCGACAGAAATTGTAACAGTTCAGCCATACGGATGTATTCTTGTTCACAAGATAATGTAAACACAAAAATCATATCGAAATAAAAAATAAAAATATAGTAATATTAAATAATACAAATTAGGACAAACGACCATTCCCAATTTTATTATAATGAAAATCGGCGACTTCAACTTCGTCGTCTCTAATTTCATATTCTAACCGGTGGTAGATCGTGAACATTCAGGAATCGATGTTTAAGTTTTTTGGGACCTCTTATAAGAAAATAGAAGACAAACTATACAATACGGAGTCATTTGCGCGACTCTGTAAGTCCTTATTTGTCAGCTTAGATCCTTTTCCGACTGGTAACCCTACTTCTACCTCTCTTATCAATATTTCTTATTTATTCTTATTCATTTTCATTCCGCAATACTCAAATACTCTTCTATTAAAACCGTTTCTGCTCTAATCGTAACTGTTAGCTGTTAGTAATACCGATATAGGTATCATATCATTTCCAAAAATAAAATTGTGCCAAAAATTGTTTATAACGAAAGAGAATGCTCGGTAAAATGTTTTATAGGTGTTACTATCTATGTAAATATTGCAAATTCTCGTCAATACGTTGACTTTCAAGGTTGAATTGCAATACTTCGTAACGTAATGTGATGAATGAAGAACGTACAATAACATCATAAAGATTTCTCACGGTCATCAGTCAGTAGTCGCTACAGTAACGTGTGCAATTTCGAAGCCAACTTCCTATACGGCTTGAAGCTTGGAGCTTTCCACCGTGCCGTTGACATTCCCCGCGTTATTAGCACCATCAATGTCTGCAACTATTTGTGAAACGTTTCATAGTATATTGTTCCAGAATTTATTCTATTTTTTAATAAAAATCCTGACCCAAAAGAATTTAAGATTATGTAGAAATCCTGGATCTGCAATTTTACCGGGAGCTTTACTATTTATTAAAAGTTAATTCTGGTTGGTATGCTTTCATTTTCTGACATAATAATGATTAATTTAACGAATTTTAGGCGCTTTTTGAAAATTTTCTGTTAACGTTAATTTTAAAGTTATTAGACCGGTTGGTGGATATGGACCAGGATAAGGGATAACAGTTTTGCGTTTCTGGACTATAATAGGTGAAATAGTTACTATTTCCAAACTCTTACATGCCCTATTTAAATAGGTAGCGTTTTCTTTAAAGCTTTTAGAATTCTTGGGTAAATTTTTAACAATCTACTATCTTCAACGTGCCTTATTTCATCTTTTTAACCACACTTGTCAAATATTTTTACACGTTTTAGATTTCTATTTTGGTTAAAGAGCAAATTATCACCGTTCCAATTTGTTGGGATAAATATTACCAGTTCGCATGTCACTGTCTAGTTTTGATGGCCGTTCAATGTTATTACGTATTACCATTTGCAATGGTGTGTGTGATTAAACTGTGACTATGTTACTTTTATGTCAGGGGCATAAAGCATAAATGCCTACCAACACGATATCATCCACTGGTATTGTGTTTAATATATTCGCGGACTCGCTTCTGTTTGCGTGTGTACGTACGAACAGGTACGTAACTGGATCTGCTATTGCCGAGCGGTTATTACGGTGACGTAAAGGATGGATTTCCTTCGGTTTCGGTTTTCTTTTTTTTTTTTTATTCCTTGTTGCTCAGTTGCTGCCGCTGCCGTTATTGTATAGTCATCTTTCGTCTTATTACGAACAGGTGGTGTTATCGCAGGAAATGTAATTGTAAACCGATAAATGAAACACAGTGATGCAAAGCCATCATCTGTATGAGAAATCGTTCGTAATAGATAAGGGAAATTATAACAGGTCTTTACATGCAATTTTCACTAAAATTGTGCTCATAAACCAAAAGATAAGGTGGGTCTCGTTAAATATTGAGGTATTAATGTAAAAATTCATTTTCAATTTTCTATTCACTACAAACTACCTCAGGTTAGTGAGGGAAAATATTTATTTTGTTTGGTTTGTTTGTATTAACCTCTATTCATCATCATCATAAGGTCGTCAGTCCTAAGACTGGTTGGACACGTACCCCCACTGTTTCCTATCCTGAACTAAACTTCGCATTTCCCTAAAACTAGAACAGCCCACATCCTTAACTATTTGCGAACAGTAATCTAATCTAGGTCTACCTCTACCCCTCCTAACTCCTGTTTCTGCCTCTAATATGTCTCTGACT
>NW_020438918.1:1196245-1200608 GCF_000699045.2 Agrilus planipennis | reverse complement strand
CGGCACTTTGATAATGCGGCATCAAAGGTTTTGTACTTACTTCTCAAAGAAATTTGCCGCTTTTCGGAAGTACATGGTTATGATACACGCGCCGGCGGCTTCTTTTGAAATCTAAAACAATCGTTGCCGCCACGCCGAAATCATAACATTTGACACTATTTGATTGCCGCCATAGGGTGTAGGTATACTCATGCAAAATAATTTCGAATTTTTTTACACGCTTTATATTATTGTTTGATTTGCGGCGGCATCCTTATCATAGAGCCGGCACGTGGCGAGGCGGCGCGGTAGAAAGCAAGGATCATAAATGTTTATTAAGAAACAGTTACTTCCATGGAAAACGACATATAGGTCAGTTGATTTTTCGAATTTCTTATCAAATCTTCAGTTATTTATTAATCTGCTTGATCTTTACTATGGCTATATTCATTCAAGCTCACAATGTTCCAATTCTAATACGTTTTTCTAGGATTTAAAGTAAACTTTAATAAATAGTAATAGACTAATAGGTAATTGCAAGACTTGCAAGACTCTTGCTGCAAGACCAAGACCAAGACTGGGAGCGCAAGACCAAGACCAAGACCAAGATCAGGTGTATTGGCGCAAGACCAAGACCAAGACTGGCTAAGTCTCGTCTTGTTCTTGCGTTTGGGCAACACTAATGTAAATTTTGAACAGCATTCTATTTTTCATTCGTTGGTTTGTTTTTCGAGTTTAAACTCCTCTTTCTGGTTTGATTTCCGTGAGGGAAATGCATGTTTATTTCTGCCTGTCTGTAAATTTACTGAAAGGTAGTTTATGTACTACTCAATCGTTTTATTGCGAGTTTCAGTTATTCTTCACGTGTTAACTGTTAAGAAAATGCAGTCAATTTGTAAACCAGAACTCGTGTAAATTACACGGCTGTAAAGAGAACCGTTTTGTGGCATCGAGTCAATAAATTTATCTAACTAATCGTAAGATACATTAAAGAAATACATACATGCCCAGGTATGTAAACATTACAGTCGATGACAGGTGTTTAAAGCTCGTCGTATACCTGCAACACCTATCTAAAACAGTTGACTTAAGCTGATATCTGGCGACGTTGACCATTTAAAAGTTCCATGAACTTTGATAAAAAAAATACTCGGCCAGTTTTTTACGGAAATTGGAAACGCTCAGGAACAAAGTAATTAAATTAAGAAACGTATGCGTCGAGTGATGTACGGAATGTGTAATAGGTTTGTGATAAAATTTTTAAACTGTCGTCATGTGAACTAGGAGAACTGCTTTCAGTATGCAAGAGGATTACTGAACTCATCAACTCGAACCGGAATTAATTTTTTCCCGTTTTTAATTAACATAATAATTCGTATCTTCTGTCTTGTTTTCGGAAACGTCGAATAACTTTTTGTCGGTAACAAGAAATATTCGTAATATACTTCGTTGTTCTATAATTAATTGAGAAAAAAAATCAGAATCCATGTAAAAGATATTACAAAGGAAATCAAGTGGGTAAGTAAGTCAGCTAATAGTACCTCACTAGCTTATCTGCGCATTATTTTAAAAGATAATTTAATTTGTAATTTATTTCAAAAGTATCGTTAGCCATTTATGATTAAATCGTTTAAAAGATCAGGCGAAACTACCGCATGTAAAGCACAAACATGTTCAGTCTAGCGACAAGTAAGTGCTTTCATTGCCTCCATGTACTCCCTATGTTGCTAATGAAGGGGTGTGTTTATTGGTAAAAAGAACAATGGGGTGTCGCGATTTTGCCTGACCCCTTGTTGCACGCTATTTCCCACGGCGCTGTTATTGTTTTCTTTGACTGCACCCGGAAGCTGATTTTGTTTCGTCTGTTTCGTCGTCCCATTGAAACGGTTTCCATCTTCGCGAACAACTACCAAAAAGGAATTGCCTACTGTTGTTTTTACAATTGAAATCCCTACATGCACAATCATTTTCGTCGATGCAAATGAAATGAGAAAAAGACATTAGATCTAATTGTATATTTTTTTGTGCGTTGTTTCGCTTGTTAAACCGTTTTATAGGTATTTTTTATTGATAGTAAATTCTGCTATTTATTGATACTAAATATATTTTACAAATTGTAAATAAAATACTAAATGATGAGATTGAACGAAGTTATTATCGTAAGCTCTCACTATTAACAGAAGAGTATAAAATTTCAAAATTACCATTAAAGGATTGTTTCATTTCTTAATTGGTATGATTAATGATGTTCTTTTATTCTTTTTTCAAAGGACCATCCTGCCTGTTCGATGTAAAAAGTTAGGATAAGTTTGTTTATCTCAATTTGCTTACTTAGGTATTTGTATGTCATTTTCAAGCATTACAATGTGTGCCGCATTAAAAAAACGATGTACTTACATAAACTGTTCTTGTTAGATAACTGCTTAACAATTTATTAGTTAACTTGTAAAGTATAAATGGCATTGTGGAGGCGGTTGCAAATTTAATAATGATGTTCACATATTTCGTACATTAGTATTATTACTATTGTTATTCTCGAAGGACCATTCTAATTTGTTGATACTCACAAATACTTTCAAGTTCTTTACCAAAATAACTATGGACAGTGAGTATTGAAAAAGTCATTTACATTATTTTTTACTGAAAAGATCATCAGTGCATATTGCTTTTAATGATCGCAGTAAAATTTATCGTTAAACTCCTGTTTTGATCTTCATTTATTGGTTCGTTTGTCCATATGATGAGTATGCCTTTCTGATTAAACGATTTTATATTTAAGTAATGAGTCAAGATTGATGAAATTATGAGCGTATAAAAACTTAATTCTTGACGGCAAGATTATAGTTTTAAAAGTGAAAGATACATGCTGTATGCTCTGATTATCGTTTATCAAAAAGTTTCATTTGTGATACAAAATCTTATATGTGTTCCTAGCTACTTAGATATTATTAATTAATGAAGAATAATACATATCGAGGACCAAAAAGATGACCTTAGTGCAGAATATGACGTTAACTTGAAAGATATCCCTTTCATGGACAATTAGAATATGACGTTAACTTGAAAGATATCCCTTTCATGGACAATTAATTACTTAATTCCTGTTAATTACTATATGCATAACTAGTATTTGTATGTTGTCATTACGGTAACGTATTAATTCTGTTTCGCAAAGGAGATTGTAATCTTCGTAATTATTAATTGTTATAACAGTAAGGTGCGTAGTCATTTCGCACGTCTAAGAATAATATCATCTAAGAAATGCATAAATTCATAGATACACATTTTTTTTTTTATGTAAAACATGATGCTGTTTCGCTCGAAAAACTCTCACGGGAACTTGCTTTAATGTAGAATAGTAGGTTCAAAATATAATCTTATGAATAGTCACATTTACTTAATTAGTTTTGACAGAAGTTAGAGTATTACACTGCGTAATAACCCAAATTATGATCCCTGAAAATTTCAGAAACGCATTTATATTAAGGGTTGTGTAATGTAGGGTCTTGAACGAAGAGTTTTATGCATCTGAACCTGAG
The DNA here is from genome assembly GCF_000699045.2 of Agrilus planipennis. NCBI lineage: Eukaryota > Metazoa > Arthropoda > Insecta > Coleoptera > Buprestidae > Agrilus > Agrilus planipennis. Next base: position 1,197,090 of record NW_020438918.1, on the reverse strand, counting down.
ACAGAGATCGTTATATAAATATCGCAATTGTAGAGAACCAGCAATTGGACCTTGTGGAACACCAAATTGTATTATTTGAATTGATATTGTACGACTTTTTCAATAATAAATGTAGAATGTTAAGAAGACGTTCAATGTCAAAAGCAAGCCGCAATAAGTCATGTCAAACTTCTTACTTGACGAAGGTTTAAAGTACTACCTAATCCGCCTAAATCTTCCTTCCGGTCCTATTTTTTTCTTTGGCAGCATTCTTACATTGTAGCAGACATAAAAACAGGACATCGCCGTCGCCAGTTTATTACTGAATGAGTGCTTGGAAGTAATGTTTTCTTTTTTGTACACGGATGAATAGTGACGATGACTGGGACAACCCCTCACCGTCGGTCGTCTAAAAGTGGCGGGATGTGTATTGTATAGGCCACGATTTGCTTGACTAAAATCTAATTATCGGACACAAAGAAGACGTCACATCATCTATTCCGAATGCGAACCTATCATTTCGTTGTCAAAAGAAGTATAACGACGATATTATTCTACATATAAATGTAATAGTGGACTTTTGCCTTTTGTAACTCGCAATCTAAAAGACAGTTTATAATAATAAGCTTGTCAAATTTATTAGACCGGATCGTGGCGAAAAAGGAAGTTTTCGTGTGTTTATCAACTCAAAACCGCGCTTTCTATACCAGAATGAAAACTTTGAGACCTGTGGAAAGTTGTATTTTTTACTTTCGAACCGTTCAAGGCATTAAAATTGTAATTTGAGGGCACAACAGGTTACGAAAAGGATTGTACTACTAGTATTTTGTAAATTAAATATAACCCGTATTACTTGAGATTGCCAA
>NW_020438918.1:1191992-1194521 GCF_000699045.2 Agrilus planipennis | reverse complement strand
AATTACAAATCGATTCACTAAACCGTTAAAAAGTTATTGAAATTTTAAAAAATTGTAATTTTACACGTCATTTTATGGAGATTCGTTAACCGAACAGATTAAATTTATTTTTATTAACAGAAAAAAAGCTACCAGAAATTTCAAACTTTTATAATAAGTAACTTGAACTCTGGAGAATCACTTTAGCGTAAGGTTATTCAAATTCACTAAATGGTTATCGAGGAAAAAATGAAAAATTAGCTGAAAATCTCGTTTTTACTTGATAATATAATCCCTTTTCTCATTTAAGGCACCGTTTGTTTCACTCCATTCATCTTTCATTTAGCTAAGTAAAGAAAATAATGTAGGTGCACTATATTATTGATATACAAATAAGTATCTGCATTGAACAAATGAGGAGTGACATTAATTAATAGTATTAGAATTTTATGCTAATTAATGTAATCAGTATTAAACTCTTTGCAAACACGTATGGAAGAACGTATAAATTAAAAAACATCAGTCAGACAGAGCAGGTGCAAACCAAGTTCACGCTAGGCTGCATGAGAACTGGCACAGTACGTATTATGCAAACGAATTAAATTATATCACTATTACGATAAAATGTTAAAGCTTCCTTGCAAAGGTATTCCCTCAAAGAGCATATGAGCTGTTCGTCACTTTTTCACCACACACTTGGCACAACAAAACAATCTGGATTATGCGATTAAATCACTGATTGTAAATTATATTACATTGTTCTGCTTATTTTAATAAATTTGCCTATTAATATTAATTACAAGTTTTTGATTTTACAGTGATTCCGGAATTGAGGTAGTGAGGTGATACTGGTGGTGAAAATGCACGGGAGCGTCGTCGGGGGTGGCGGTGGGGGCGGGGGGAGTACCGACCGCGACCGTCGCGCCCTCGAACGGGAAGCGCTCCGGAACGTTATCGCCCAATGGAACGCCAATCGACTTGATCTCTTCGAACTCTCCGAACCTAACGAGGTAAGCCCTAAAACTTACATTACATGCTTTTCAACAATATATAACAACACAGCATTCTTAATAAGGCTTGCTGCAGTTGACATTTCCCATTTTAACCCCTACATTGAGTTTAAAAGTGTATCTGTATATGAAAACCCATTTTATGACGAAAAGCTTGAAAGCTGTGAAAGTTTTTTAATCTTCACATGGGCATGAAGAGTATACAACAGTCTCTAACTCAAACATTTATTTAACTAGAATTCGTTTACATTATAAATTGCCCTTTTGAATCNAATTCCACTGTAGAAGAACTCTTAATTTTGTCTCCCTTCTTGGCTTAGATTCTTCATTAATTCTTGTACATGTACAATTGCCTAATAGCAACAGTCGTTTTGGTTTTGTTGTTATGAAAATTACAAAAAAAAAACCGTAAGTTTTACGGTCCTCAGTTCTCATTCAAACGAAATATGTACGCATTTTTTTTTTCACACAATTTTCGCAGAAGAAAGTGTAATGTACCTACTTCCGATGTTTTCGTTTATACCCAAACCAAATCAGAATAAATAAACTCCAGATGCTTTCATTGGAATGTGTAATAAGGAATGTTAGTTACACATGTCAGTCGATTCATTTGCCAAGCTATGTGTTGAATACACCCTTATTACGTTACAAAAATAACCCTGCGTAGACAGATGAGCGCTAACGAAAAACAAACTACCACTCCGGCGCTATAGGTTGGCGTGAAAAATCACCGATCTACTATAATTAGACGCAAAGTTCGCAGACATGAGATAACGTTTATGCTATGAGAAGCTTCCTTTGTTGTTATTTTTGTTTGTCAATATATTTTGTTGCTTATTTTTGCCAATTATCTATAGAAAGGGCCATTAAAATATAATTTTATTGAAAGAATATCGCATAATTAATTATTATGGCTTTATTAGGAGAAACATATTTTGATAAATCTCGTAGAAAGACGTACCTTTACATACACATAGATTTCTCTATTACTAACCTATTTTTAGCCAAAAGTATATTGATTATTCTTGTCTTGTAGTTTCTATTTTAATCATAAATGGTTTGTAAAGAATACGTATTTCCGTTAAAATAGTAGCATTTTAATAGTAATATCTGTAGTTTTTAATGCATCATCGGGTTTTAGCACCTTCGACCCTATGTACAAGTTTTAAGGGCAGCATATTTTAGGTTTTAAAAATATGATACCGATTGGTATTTTTTATACATAATTATAATGTTTCATCATAACCTCGTAACCAATAATATAATAATTTTTATTGAAGTATTCCGTAATTTTTATACGTATAAAATAATGATAATTTATGAATATCATCCTAATTTTCCAAAACAAAATTTTGTTGAATAAAAACGTAGTAATCAGGATAGTGCTGCGCCCGATCCCGGCGCCCTTTGACGGTGCCGAAGTTCGTTCCCTTTTCTCATTTAAGGCACCGTTTGTTACACTCCATTCATCTTTCATTTAGCTAAGTAAAGAAAATAATGTAGGTGCACTATATTATTGATATACAAATAAGTATCTGCA
>NW_020438918.1:1187681-1191540 GCF_000699045.2 Agrilus planipennis | reverse complement strand
TTGATTTTACAGTGATTCCGGAATTGAGGTAGTGAGGTGATACTGGTGGTGAAAATGCACGGGAGCGTCGTCGGGGGCGGCGGTGGGGGCGGGGGGAGTACCGACCGCGACCGTCGCGCCCTCGAACGGGAAGCGCTCCGGAACGTTATCGCCCAATGGAACGCCAATCGACTTGATCTCTTCGAACTCTCCGAACCTAACGAGGTAAGCCCTAAAACTCACATTACATGCTTTTCAACAGTATATAACAACACAGCGTTCTTAATAAGGCTTGCTGCAGTTGACATTTCCCTTTTAACCCTTACATTGAGTTTAAAAGTGTATCTGTATATGAAAACCCATTTTATGACGATTTTAATCTTCACATGGGCATGAAGAGTATACAACAGTCTCTAACTAGAATTCGTTTACATTATAAATTGACTTTTTGAATCAAATTTTTGCTAATATTCTTCTGAAAAATCAGCCGCAGCGATGAATAAATAATGGCTCAATTTTTAAGGCAAAACTATTGCTAGAAAAGACAACACCAACGAAGTATTAGTACTACGTATTGTCTGATATCGATATATTTATATAAAAACAGTTATCTTTTGTACGTGACCCCCTGTATAGTTATATGTCTTTTGTTGAAAGATATTGAATGATGACATCTTCGCCTTACATACGTATGCAAAACAGTTATTGTCGAGGTGACAAAACATACGAACAACAAATTTTTATTGTTAAATTGACATTGTATGTAAATATTCACCGTGCCTTTAAAAAAAAAAAAGAAGCATACAGTTGTCTTCAAACGCAATCATCATAATGCACAACAACAAGGTCGCTTTTATGTGTCACATCAAAATTATTAAAAATTCCCATTTCTCTCACGTAGTAAAAAAGATTGGAAGAAGTTTTTATGTGAACCAATCGTATTTCGTCGGACTATAGAACATGCTATATTTTGGGATATTTAACTTACGCAGTTTTTATAAAAAGGGTTGTTTTTAGATGCTTGACAACCAAAAGCACTATAAGTTTAATTCAAGTACTTCTACCCTAAACTAAAGCGTTCCCTGTTTGAAACCCAGTTTGTACAAAGAACTTTGGCAAATATCTTTGCGAAGACAATCTAAACTCGTTCGATTTTATTCACAAATATTGTAATTATTTTCGGTCAGTTTTCATAAGGGAGGATTTATTGATAAAAAATATTAACCGTGGATAAAAGTAAATTACCCACAAACACTTTCCTGGACTTTGAAGAACTAATTAATAAATTCATAAATGCAACTGCCTGTGTTATGGAAAATAAACCGTTTTACAAATTCGTTCCCAAATATTTATCATTAAATTATAATTGCACTTTTCATTCCTTCTTATATTCGGTATAAAACATAAGTAGGTGCATTATTGACATTGTTAATCTTTATTTTAATGACTGCCAATGCAAATAAAGTAACATTTAAATAAAACAGTTGATTAGTCATTATCAAGAAGCTTTTCCAAGCTAACTCTTGAGTGGTTTCAAACCAAATTTTGTGATGGTAGTCTGTGTATCTAATATCTGCAAATGTAAACATGTTTTAATTAGAACTTTTTTAAAAGACTTACTTGTTTACAAATATGCCTTTTCGGATCGAGTGGGGATACTAACCACGAAAAAGTAGAGCTTGACTTACTGTCATGTTCCGTTCAATTTAGGCAGAATTGAAGAAAGGATTTGCGGTCTAAAGAACAAATGCTTGAAATTCTAAGCGATAATGATGACAAAATTATATACCATGACTTATAACCGTCAACTACAGCTACTACACGTGTTGACCTAATAAAATTTGCAACTTCTACGAAGAAAATACGATGTTTTTGGTCCAATAAATAAAAGAAAGAAAAACTCGTTCTTGAAAAAATGTTTTAAAATTTTAATACGAATCTTGTTTTCAACTGAAGATACTTGTTTTTATCTTATGTCGTTTAGAAATTAGAAGTGTTTCAGTCCTGGGTAAATGTCTAGATGATGGCCCCCACCCCCTTTCAGTGGGATCGAAAGGGGAGGTCTCCCCTACCACTGTATCATAAAAAGTTCGTGGCGGTCTTACCCCCATAAAAAGTTATGGGGGTGGGGAAGAGGGGATCGAAAGAGGGTAGGGGGATTGAAAGAGGGTGGTCACCTGAGTAAACCCCCATAAAAAAATTGCGGTGGTCAAATAAAAATAAAAAGTTATGGGAGTTGAAAGTTGATTATTTTGTCAATTTTCATACACTATAATTCAAATAAAATGCAATAAAAAAAATATTTTCACGCGGGTGGAGGTGGGGGATCGAAAGAGGGTGGTCACTTGAACAAAACCCAATAACCTAACCTAACCTACTCTATTGATAAAGATATTTAAATAATGTTTTATATAACTTTCTCAATATTTTTATAATTTTTTTATTAGTTTTACCTTTGAATATTGTTTAAGAATGACTGTGTAAATATTTACATGTCTAGAAATGTATAAAAATTGGCATATTTATTAACTTTGAACCCCCATAACTTTTTATGGGGGTGAGACCGTCACGAACTTTTTATGGTACAGTGGTGGGGGAGACCTCCTCTTTCGATCCCCCCCACCCATCATCTAGACCTTTACCCAGTCCTGTGTGCTTTTTAAAATTTAAACAATAGATTTCTTTCATTTTGAATAAAGATATGAAATAAAATTCTTAAAATAAGATTATAACTACTGTTCTTTGCTATTCAGTTTTCTTACTGTATTTTGTTTATAAAAGCACCTTCGCAAAAGTTCTATCATTGTCATTAATATAGCTGTTTAATAAATGTACTTATAGTCAGCCGGAAGTTGCATTTACGCTTGATTGGCTTCTCTAACAATTTTAATTCACTAACAAAACTCATTATCCTACATTATTAGAAGCATAATGGGTCTGTTAATTTTCACAGTTTCTTATTCTACGTCGCGTATTTATTATAATTGAATGTTCACGTATACTTATGAGCCAAAGTAAACATATTTATAACGCTTTTAACCCACGACGGAACTTATAACTTAACAATGAACTACAAAAGAAAAATGATCATGCACTGTTGGCTAGGCCATAAAATTATACAATTTAACTATAATTCCTATTACCGCAAGTCTTGCACTTACGGATGTTTGGGAGATATGTCAAAATGCTACGAGACAAATAAAAATTTGGAAGAATGTTCCTCATTCAATACTAAAACTCCTGCAAAAATTACAAATCGATTCACTAAACCGTTAAAAAGTTATTGAAATTTTAAATAATTGTAATTTTACACGTCATTTTATGTAGATTCGTTAACCGAACAGATTAAATTTATTTTTATTAGCAGGAAAAAAGCTACCAAAAAATTCAAACTTTTATAATAAGTGACTTGAACTCTGGAGAATCACTTTAGCGTAAGGTAATTCAAATTCACTAAATGGTTAATGAGGAAAAAATGAAAAATTAGCTGAAAATCTCGTTTTTACTTGATAATATAATGATAATATTTATAATTGTCTGAAATAAATGCAATTTGAAAGTTTTAATTATTATTTAAACATATTAAAAGGTTTTACGCTCATTATTAATGGAGATTGAAACTTAATATTTTTTTGTTTCGAAGTTAAAATCAAGGCATTTTCACTGGCAAAAGTCAGTTAAAAATTTTCCATATTATTCGTTATTTCTTATTTTATTCAAAGTTTTTGTTCAAATTCCAAATTTTCTCTCAAACCATATACTTTTTTTTTTAGTATAGATAGTATTTATTTACCTCACGATATGCTGCAAAACCTAATTAATCACGAATTTCTAATTTTATGTACTCTTGTCTCCGATTGTACCTCCCAAACATCCTTAA
>NW_020438918.1:1163036-1187168 GCF_000699045.2 Agrilus planipennis | reverse complement strand
TGATAATATTTGTAATTGTCTGAAATAAATGGAATGTTAAAGTTTTAATTATTATTTAAACATATTAAAAAGTTTTACGCTCATTATTAATAGAGAATGAAACTAAATATTGATTTGTTTCGAAGTTTAAATCAAGGCATATTCACTGCCAAAAGTCAGTTAAAAATTTTCCATATTATTCGTTATTTCTTATTTTATTAAGTTTTTGGTCAAATTCCAAATTTTCTCTCAAACCGTACACTTCTTTTTTAGTATAGATAGTATTTATTTTCCTCATGATATGCTGCAAAGCCTAATTAATCACTAATTTTCTAATTTTATGTACCCTTGTCTCCGATTGTACCTACCAAACATCCTTAAGTTCGGGTTTGCTTCCCCAAGACCCCAAGCGCATCGGACCGCTCCCTGAGTTTCTTACAGTTATCCAGTTTTTTTTTTTAATTTGCATAAAATTGGTAGCAGTTTAGATCTTCTGATGAATCATAAAAGGATAAACAATAATCCTGGGATTTTAATAATACAAATCGTCGGTCTCCGGTGAATGTACACACAGTCGATTCCATGTGATGTTTATCGGTGCGGTTATAATGCCTAATAATAATTATTGCGTGATTTTTCAGCAGACCATTGAGCGGAGAATCGTGATCTTTAACCGTTTGACTACTTTCCCCGATTTGAGTAGATAGTAATACTCCTACCTAGATATACGTACACGCCTCACGGAAGAATTTAATTTGAGCTAATGGAACGAAATGTGCTCTTTAAATACTCTCACTAACAATAAGTGTTTTATCGTTAAAAAGATGGAAACTCATTTATATTAAGGGATAAAAGGTTTAGATATTACTGAGTAGATGTAGAACTGCAATTGCTTTAAGAATTTTATAAATCTCTTCCCATTGCACTGCACAATTAAGAACACAATCTTCTGCTTAAAATATTCAATTGAATACTAACCGAAGTGATCTATTGCTCTACTAGGAAGGGTGATGTAGATTTTTCAAATGAGATGTGCGTTTTTAAATTAAATCTATCGGGTTGTTCGCAAAGTCATTTCGTTTTTTTTTTGTGGAAATGACAGTTTTCGTATAATAAACGAGGAGGTTTTTGACCTCCTCATTTGAGGTGAAGGTTTTACCGTCTAAAAAATTTTGGAGTGACCGGAACAAATAATAACCCGATAGTGCCAGGTCTGGAGAATATGGTGGGTGTAGCATTGTATCCCATTCAAGCTGTAAAAGCTTTTGGCGAGTGACCAAACTTGTGTGAGGTCTCGCGTTGTCTTGGTGAAACACTACACCTTTCCTGTTGATTAGTTCTGACCTTTTCTGTTGAAGTGCATCATTCAGTTTGTCCAGCTGATGACAGTAGACTTCCGAATTAATCGTTGTGTTATCCGGTAAAAGCTAAAAAAAAACGATTCCTTTAAAATCCCACCAAACAGACAGCATCACCTTTTTTTGGTGAATATCGGCTTTGGAAATGGTTTGAGCCGGTTCATCTTTTTTGCTCCATGACCTCTTGCGTTTGACGTTGTTGTATACAACCCATTTTTCGTCCCCAGTGATGATGCGCTTCAAAAACGGATCATTTTCGTGACGTTTGAGAAGCGAATCGCAGACGTCAATGCGGCGACACAGATTTCTCTCTGTGAGAACATGGGGAACCCATACATCGAGCTTCGAGGATAATCCCAGGCCTTTCAAGTGGTCATAAACTGTTGAATTTGATAAATTTAACCTCAATCCGATCTCACGTGTTGTTATTCGCCGGTTCACATCAACTAATGCCTTTATCGCGTCTTTATCAGCTTCAACCGGCCTTCCCGAACGTGGTGCATCTTCGACATCAAAATTGCCGGATCGAAATTTAGCGAACCAGTTCTGGCACTGGCGTACTGTCAACACACCTTCTCCATACACATCAGTCAATTTCTTTCTGGCTTGAACAGCATTTTTACCCTTTCTGTAGTAAAACAGTAAGATATGTCGAAAATGCTGCTTATCGCTCTCCATATTTAAAAGGGCACCAACCAAAAACTACTGCGTAGAATTAATTGGAATTTTTCACACACAAGCCTTGCTATATGAGCTCTCAAAGCATATAAAAATTATACGGCTTAAATGTGAAGTTGGGTGCAAAAGAATACAATTAAATCCTCTGTCGGAAAAAAACGAAATGACTTTCCGAACAACCCTATACAAGAGGTTCTCTAAGCTAGACCAAATAGATGTTTTGTTAATAATATTGGTTGATTATTTTTACTGATATTTTTTCAAGGGGATTACACTTGATACAAAAATGTCTAACGTCCTGCCAAAAGAGGAAGCTACCCAATTTTATGACATTTTTTTTTCGTTTCCTGCTTCAATTCACTGCACTGTAACAAGTGCAGGTTTTTATAAATTTCACGCATATCTGCCCAACACAAAAATGCGGGAATTTATTATTCTATTAAATAAACTTCAGAACTTCACTACTTTTTCCAAAGTATTTAGTTTAAAAGTAGTCATAGATAAACTTTAACAACAAATTTTGCAACTATTCATTCTTTTGAATCGAGCATTTTTAGTTGCACAGAAATGTGTGAACTTTCGGAAGTTTTGCATTAAGCTCATTATAAAAACCTACGCGTTCGTTGTGCAGTGAATTGAAGCAGGAAATGAGAAAAAATGTTATAAAATTGGGTAGTTTCCTCTTTAAATTGCTTGTTGGACATTCATGAAAAATACATTTTTATGCATCTAAATCCCTAAAGGATAATTTATCTGAAAAATTGTTACAAATGTTGCAAATAGCAGGATTACGTGCTACGTACTTTAACTTAAGAACTATAGTTTGCATAGATTCTTTTGCCAGTTTTTCAACTCCTTTCAGTTTTTCCAATAATATTAAAAAATAAAAAGAGAAGTTCAGACTTCACACACCAGAACAGAACTTTCAAAAGAATGAAAACAAAACTGATATTATCTTACAGATCGTCGAGTAAAATAAATTTAAAGTAAAATACCATAATAAATATATTGTTTACAAACGTATTGCCTGCGACGGTGGATCGATAATACATATTTTTTTCGTAAATTTCTCAAAAAAGAAAAGTAAATTTCCAACTACATACTTTGTAACACTGTACTAAAAATTTGATTCAGTCCTACCTACATTTTTCTGAAATGACGAACAACACACTGTGATGTTTTTACTTTTTATTATTTTGCCAATTAGCTGCTGTAATTCAAAGGAAAGTTTAACAAGCCTTATTATTTTAATTAAAATAACATAACTTTCTCTCGACTTACACGCAAATTCTCTAAAATTAATATAACTGCAAGTGGACCGTAGGTTGTCCATTCACTCAACAGATAAAATGTGAAAATTAAAGACGGTTTGCAAAGCGATTGAAATAAATACAATCGGCCAAGTTCAAACCTGAAAATAATTTATTACTTTTCGTCCTTAAAAAGAAAACGAACTTTAGTTTACTCTTTTAGTACAATTACGTAGTGTTTTTTGCTCGGTTTTATTTAAAGAGAATTGGAGAGTATGCATTCGTTTTGCGATTTAAAATGTGTTTTGCATAAACTGCTATAACCTACTTTAATATTTTACCATAACTTATGCAAATAAATATTGGAATTCCATTGAGCTGTAGGTAATGAAAGGTAGGTGTGTCAATACGTTATTTAATATTTGTAAAACTTTAACCGTACGACGACAACTTTTTAATTACCAAATCTTATTGTGTAGTAATTAAAAAACAACTAAGAATTTAATTAAGCCGTTTCTATTAATATACTAATACTACGTTCAACATTGACATAATTTATAATTGTTTCGTATACATACCTACAAATATTTTTGTATATCAATCATTAATTTTTGTAAGTTACTAACAAGTTAAATTATGTATATAAATTTATAAAGAGGAAGGAGATCAGTACGTAATCATGCATTAATTTTTCTCGCCCCCCCCCCGCCTCCAATGCTTTTGGTATCCTTTGAGGGGAAGATATTTTTACTTTTCAAAAAGAAAAGGATTTTTTTTAATTTTATTATTTGTTTTATAACATGTGTTTACCTAATAATATAATGATAACAAAACAAGTTGAATAATAAGCTTTAAAAGTTACTTTACTTCTATTAAAATAGCTGAGGGTTTCTTCTTAATTTTTAAGTCAAGAAACACATGCAGCCCCGTTTCATAAAGGTAATCGGTAACATAATTTTCCTTTTTTAGTTCGTATTCTGTTTTCGTACCGATTCGTTTACATCAGTTCCATTTTTAGACAAATCCGTCATATCTTAGTAGACGTGCATTGCATGTTTCGACCAATTATGTGTATTATAGTGTGCCTTAGTTTCGAAGCTGATTGATGTCATGCACAGGGACATTGTGTTCGCTTAAAGTGCATGCATTCAAAAGCAAAAGCGTTTTGTGTTAAAAACACGTCGTCACAGTCACCATCGTCGTCCTGTTCAACCCACTTTCTACTTATTAAGCCGTCATTACACGTTCGAAAAATCGCATGCATTGTGGACTATTTTTCTCATCTTGAACCGTTTGGAAATATAGGGGTTAATATTGGAATTTTAAAATAAGATTTATATACGCATCGGCATCGTGTTACCATCGATAGAATTTATTTTTTAGGTGAACCATCATGTACCTACATAAATATATATATACCGCCACGGCGGTAGTATGGTATACAACATACAGTATTCAATTGAATTTTTTTGTTTCATCGGCGGTAGATTTTATTTACATATGCGAGTCTTACTGCAGTTACTTCGTTCTGCTTTCTTGTCATCCTAAATACCGTTACCTACTTTGAAATTTTACCATGTTTGGAATATTAAATGCTGCTCTACTGTCTCGCCTAGTAAATGGAAATATTTTACATTTCGTTTTTGACTTTTAGAATAGAATTTAAAATACAAAGTGTAATGCCGAATTTTCAAGTTGATTCGCATCTAATAACAATGTTTATTAGAGTCCGAATATTATAGTAATTATTCCATCTTTCCATTGTTCTTATACCCTTTCACTAAATTTCATAGTTTGGACTTTTTTTTTCTAATAAAAACGACATCCTAGAGAATTGCACGACACAGCAATTTAGGATAGTAGATAATTTATATCTTCCTCTTTTGTTGGCGCTAATTATGCTCTCCAGATAGTTAATGATCTCGGTAAGGCCTTGTTCAACTTCACATGCTTTTATTCAACATCTGAACAAAAAAGTCTTGAGCGAAAATATTATTCTGTTTTATTTACCTTTGTAGTTACACAGCGTTGCATCTCAACTTACTTAGTTTAAATTTAGCGGTATCATCAATATTCATTCAGTTAACACTTGCAATTATAAATACATGTAAACTCATTTTCAAGTTTTTTTTCTGATATCAAGCTTTTAATTAATGCATATGTTTTTCTTTGTTTTTTGCAGGATTTAGAATTCCATGGCGTTATGCGTTTCTATTTCCAAGATTCGGGTCAAAAGGTGGCGACCAAGTGTATTCGGGTCGCATCGGACGCCACCGTCGAGGACGTGATCGGCACTCTAGTAGAAAAATTTAGACCGGACATGCGGATGTTGTCTGTGCCCTCATATGCCCTTTACGAACTACACGAGGGTTGTCCGGAACGTAGAATGGCCCCTGACGAAAAGCCCCTACTTGTCCAACTCAATTGGCATGTGGACGATCGAGAGGGACGTTTTTTACTCAAAAACACCGACGAGAAAACGGTAAGAACTACTGGGTGTAAACATAACAAAAAAACAGGCGTAAATAATGATAAACAAAAAAATAATAGCTTATTAGTTATATTATTTATTGAGGGTAAATCAGAAAACATTTGTTTTTTTTTTTATTACAAAAGCCATAATTTAAAGCCTGTAGAAAATTTTTTTGAAATATATATTATAAATGTTAAATAAATACTAAAGAAATTAAAAATTTTGCGGAGGGGCGAATTTCTTAGAATTCGCCAAAAATATGTAATCACAACTTTTGAAGAAATATAACTAGTAACGCTGTAGACATCTGCAGTCTACATTGTGGACTACAGTCCAAACGAGGCGAGTTCAAGTTCTGCACTAAAGAGCAATCTTTTTTTCACCTTCAGTGGGTGGGTGGGTAGTTGTTATCATCATACATTATCTCACATAACTTCTCATTTTATTTTTAAAGGGAATCTTCAGAATAACAACTGTCTAATATTATTTTGCTACACCATTGAACGTTTTGTATACAACTGATAATTTTTATATGACTCCTCTGCATTATTAGCTACACTAATGATTTGAAATAGTTTGAGAAGTTAATTTTTGTTTTCTTTATTGGTAAGCTTTTATATACTGCATAAATAAAACTTTAATATCTAAAATTCAACATAAAACGTGCTTCGGCACTCAAGGTGTCATCCTCAGAATATCTCATACCCATTGTGAGAATGCGGATGACACCTTGGTTGTCGTAACGTATTGTAGATTGTTTATTATATATATGGCATTTGGGATTTTAGTATTTTCTTGCAAAATTTTTACAATTAAAACAGTATTATAATCATAAACTTTATTTTTTAGCACAACTCTGTTCATGATTCAAATGCAAGTTTCCGACGAAAATTATCTAAAAGGGAGAAAAAGCAGTTAAAGAAACAGGAGAAATTGCTACGCATGAAAAGCGAAAATGGAAGCGCCAAAGAGAAAGGTGATGGGGTTGCTGAGAAACTTTATTCAGGTATTAGACATACCCAAATATTTTTCATAAAATTAACATGTATTGATTACATATGTAGTCAATATTGCAAAAATTAGATTAGACGCTTTAAAATCTTGTAATGGGTCAACTGTAATATAGTTCATGGTGTATATGCGGTGGTGTTGGCTTTTAATGTTTTTATCGGTTAGATACAGATGCGTTTAATCGACACGTGCGGCCACAACTTCAAAACAAGCCGTTTTTTACAACATAAATCTCATTAAAACGGGCGAAGACTCTTCCGCCTCGTAAAAAGGGTACGCCGCTCCTTGTGATGATGCCACGTGCGAATATTATATGGTTCTAAACGTTTTTTTTTTATCACGTTGTGTAATGAAATATGAAGCTGGGTTACAGATGCCTCATTAGTTGTGTTTCTTTAAACGTCATGACGAGTGAAATCTTTATTATTGCTTAATTGAATTGGTATTTTAATTCAATATGAAACTGTCAATTATTTAACATTTGTGTTGTGTTTTGTGTGTGTTTTACTTTATTGTTTTATTTTAATTTTTATTATTTACTTTCAGAGCTTCCAGAAACGTCTTTCACTAGATCTATATCAAATCCAGAAGCTGTTATGCGTCGAAGACGACAACAAAAGTTAGAACGAAAATTGCAACAATTTCGATCAAAAGATGGTGGGCCAGACACAGGTATTATTTCAAATCAGATTTGGTTTTATGATTTTTGAGGTTATTCATAAAGTAGGAAATTGTTAATGAAGCAACGGAAAGTTACAAACAAGTCTTGAGCAAAGTTTAATAACAAAAACGATGAAGAAAATAAAAATAAATTTCCACTAGGTTTTGTTTACGTTTGCATATTTGCAATTGACCTTCTCACGGTCGATGCTGAAACTTGTTTATTTTAGGTGTTTCTTGCAAATCATTGTTTACTTTTGCAAAATATGAGAAAATCAAATATTCGTTCGACCTTGACCCAGATCAATAATGTCTGAAATAGAAAGTAAAGAAGGTACTAAAAGGAAAATATTAATTTTATTGGTTGCATTTTATTCGAGATTTTATAACTTATCCAGTGAAGATAACATTTAATGGAATATTATAAGAGCGAATTTTTGACCTTTTTTCAAAACAGACTTCCAGAATTAATTTAGCTAACGTTTCAGCTTTTCAATATCAATATCTATTATTCTATATTTGTTATAATATTGACACAGAAAGTTTTAAGAGATAGCCCACAACAGGGCCGGAAACGTTAGCTCAAATAAGGATAGTTGCACAAAATTATTATGGAAGTCTGTTGTAAAAAATAATGAAAAATTCACCCTTACCGGTAGTTACACATCAATTTACTTATTGGTTTATAGAATGGTTTTTGTTACTCTACAACTTAACAGTTAAATAATTGTTGTAATTAAAGTTGCGTTCCTAAATTCTAAGATTAAAAAAAATTTTACTTATCTTATCAATCCAAAAATATTTATATCAATCACTACGGTTAAAATCCTGAAAATAAATTAACAACGCTACGTAACAAATATGTGTTTATAATAGTGCTTTGAAAATTTTTTTACCATTTAGAAAGTAAAAATAATAAACTTATACAATATTTATAATAGAATATCATCTTATATTTTGTTGCTAATATTGAATAATAACGTTTATTTCTGTGTTGTGAATGTAACTACCCATTATATCAATTAATATCTTTTAAAATATTTCTCTTACTCTTTTCTGCTCCAGGTGAAGCTGAATACAAATTTTTTTGGGCCCTTCCCTTACATTTCTATGGCCTGATTAATTACAAATTGTGAATGTTATAGTTTTTTTCACTTTTGCAAGTTACAATTTGCTGTGTCCCATCCACAATTCTTTTATTAATTTCACTGCATGAATTGCAGTTCCTGGAGACACCATTACCCCGTAGCCACCGTGCCCATAATTATGGACAATTTTCTGACGTTTTCCCTTGCTCATTACAATTTCCTTTTCCACTCTGACCACACTTCTGTGGGGTCGCAATCCTACCCTTTGACCAATAACTCTTGCGTTTTTTAACTCTGGCAAAAGAGATTCACATCTTTCTTTAATTGCTAGGCCATCATACTTATCCACTTCCAAATTATATGAATCATACTGTCTGCAACCCCCTAAGGTTACACCTTCAAATCCTGGGATTATATACGTGTCATAATCTACATAAAAGAAATGTTTTATCCACGGTGCTTCTACTTTCCACACCTGGCCACGAAGAGGTACCAATAAGTTGTCATTACACAAATATTTAGCCCCCATTCCCGTGCAGTTAACAATTACATCAAAATCCATGATTTTGTCACTAAAACTATCCACTTTCTGTGAAATAAATTTTCCATCTAACTCTTTAATTTTACGTGTAACCCAAGGAAGAAATAAATCACACTCTGTGAGGATGGTACTATAAAATGAACCATATTTCCACGTACCTGGACATAATTTTAATTCCCCTTCAGTGGCCGTCCTATATACTGGCAGTATTTTCTCCAGATAATTATTTTTTGTAATGCTAATATGTGTGCTTGAAAATATGTAGCCTGACAATTCCTTCACCCCGGCTTTGTGAGCTTCAGGAGTTCTTTTAATGTCCGTCCAATAGTTGTAAGCGTTTCGTATCCATTCATATGTAACTTCTTCGGTTGGCCCTCGGAAGCTCGTTCCTGGTCGAAACAAACCTGCCGCAACATAACTAGTAGTGTCACGATGAAACTTATCGGCGATAATTGTTACTTCGGCATTCCGAATTTGATTTTTTAATTCGAGAGCAGTAGTCAGACCTACAACACCAGCACCGATAATTCCTACTTTAAAGTCCGACATTTATCGTTGATGTTCTACAGCGCACTGTCAGTTATATAAACACTGAAATGTAAATGTACTCGAATTTAATTATAATAAATGCTCTTTGTAAACACTTCACGTAATCAGATACTGACTGTGACAAGATAAATAATTGTAAAGAAATTCGTACACGTTTAAAAACGATTCATTCGTAAGTAAAGATTTCATTATCAACTTACGTTGGTGCGTTTTATTTTCTAACAGTTGCCTACAAATATTTTTGGAACGGATCGATTTCATATACAGTAGGGTACAGTAAAATTATGCTCGGAGCTTTGAAAAAGTATTTACATCATTGTTTTGAAAAATTGAGTTGTATTGTAACTAAAGTTGCTTCAAAACATAAAATCAAATAGAATATTAAATTGATCTCCATTAAGTAACAATTGTTATTAGTCTTTAGTTTTGAAAGACAAAAGAAAAGTTTAAATATTTCTTTAGGATAGAATATGTAATTTTAGTATTTACTATTGCCCATCCAAAGTTCCTTTGCCAATTTTACAGTTGCAGCTGCAGTTCCTGGAGACATTGTAACGCCACAACCGCCATGACCGTAATTGTGTACAATCTTTAATTTTCTATTCCCTTCCAAATGTTTTATTTCCTTTTCCACTCTTACTGTTGATCTGTAGGGTCTCAGTCCAACCCTTTCTGCTATGACTTTGGAACCTTTTAAACTTGGTAGGAAATTTTCACACTTGCCTTTGATCGTTTTACTATCCCATTCATCCACAATCGTTTTAAACGAACCGAATTGATAAATGCCCCCAAGAGTTACACCTTCAAATCCGGGAATGATGTAAATGTCGTCATCTCCAAAGAAAAACATTTTTAACCACGGAGCTTTTACTTTCATTATTTGTCCACGCACTGGATGTAATTTGTTGTCGTTGCACAAGGTTTTTGCTCCAATTCCTGAGCAGTTGATGATTATATCGAATGTGGAAGGCAAATTTGCAAAACTGTCTAGTTTTTGTTGGATTGTTTTCCCTCCACGTCGTTGAAATTCATTTGTAGCCCATGGAAGAAAACGGTCACATTCTATAAGTAAAGTGGTTAAAAATGATCCATATTTCCAATCACCGGAAACTAAGTTGAGTTCTTCTTCAGTAGCTGGTCGGTATATTGGCAGCAATTCTTCCAAATATCGATTTCTGACACTTTGTGGGTCTTCTGTTGATGATAAAATATATCCAGAGATACTGGTAACGCCTGCTTTAGATGCGTACGGTGTTTTGCGGATGTCGTTCCAATATCTGTACGACGTTTCCGCCCATTCCTTCTTCAGATTTTCAGATGGAGCGTTAAAACTTGATGCAGGATAAAATAATCCAGCTGCTACACGACTAGTGGTGTCACTGAGGAAACGGTCGGCTACTATTGAAACGTCAGCTAGGGGTATTTGTTTCTGCACTTCTAAAGCTGTGGTCAAACCTGCCACCCCTGCTCCTATCACGCATATGTGTAGACTCGACATTTTTGTCTGTAACTAGACGAACACTGCATTCTGATGTTAGCTGTTGTACTTTATATTATTTATGCTTTTTATCAATATGACTTTTAAGTGAAGGTCATGGTGTTTATTAAAATTGTCGCGATAAATTTACAATATCTGTCTGCCTGTTGTTTATTATGAGTGCTTTAGAAGTAAACATTATAAATTGGTTACTTTATGTTGACATTATAATAATTTAATAGTAAAGTTAAAAATGAGAAATATTCGAAATATAGATATATAATAAAAAATAGGCGAGACAGGTTGGTAGGACACCTTCTCAGGCATGAGGTCTAGTCAAAGACATATTAGCGGCAGATACAGGAGTTAGAAGGGGAAGAGGTAGACCTAGATTAGATTACTGTTCGCAAATAGTTAAGGATGTGGGCTGTTCTAGTTTTAGGGAAATGCGAAGTTTAGCTCAGGATAGGAAAGAGTGGAGGTACGTGTCCAACCAGTCTTAGGACTGACGACCNTCGCAAATAGTTAAGGATGTGGGCTGTTCTAGTTTTAGGGAAATGCGAAGTTTAGCTCAGGATAGGAAAGAGTGGAGGTACGTGTCCAACCAGTCTTAGGACTGACGACCCTATGTTGATGATGATGATGATGATGAGATATAGATATTAAATAGAAATACGTATTTATTAATAAACAGCTACAAATACATGAAACAGCAATGAAAAATATCTTTTTTGTCAAAGATATCAGAAAATTTTTATTATTAGCATGATGGGTTTTCTCTATCCAATGAAATTACTCTGAACAGTTTAGGATTTTTTCCATCGTCTAATTACTTTGATGGTCTTCAATAACAATTTCATTATCCCACTAATTCCACTCTTAACATTTAATTTGTAAGGTCAAGGTTTAGTTTGTGGGCGCTATATAGTGACTTAGTGTAGGTTTAGTTATTTATTTAAAATTCTGCTTTCTCTCGACATAACGCTAAGATGCAAAGTTAGTATCTTCAGGAATTCCTTTGTGGTAGATTTACCGAACCTTAAGGAAACGTAATTCATTTATAATTTTAGTTATACATGTAGCTTTTAATGTACCTACTTAAATATATTTCTCAGTAGATGTAGATTATTAGGATTTTTTTCTATATTGTTGCAGGGGGTACGTTAAAAATATACGGCGAAGCCTTGTGCAGGGATGTGCCGTACAAAACGTTATTGTTGTCTATAAGAGACACCGCGGGTTCTGTGGTGCGCGAAATGCTCGACAAATACGGTCTTAACAAGGCTGACCCATCGCAATGGTGCTTGGTACAAGTTACGTCACAACCGGGATCGCCTGATACGGAATACGTCCTAGATGAAGACGAATGTCCACTGTCCATACTCATGAACTCCCCGAACACAAGTAAGTGCTTTTTCAAATACATAACTTGTCTTTTTTCAAGATAAAGATCGCCTCTCATGTTAATCTTTTTACGCTCTGAGAGAAGGGCGCAACGGTATCCAATTTCTTATTGTTTAGATGGTACATTTACTATCACTTTTTTGTCAGTTATTACGACGTAGGTACAGTTTTAGACTGTAAATAATATTTTTTAATTTAGATTCACTTATTAGCAAGTCATTTAAAATTAATTTTAATGTAGGAGAACGTAAAAAATTCTTTATCAATATTAAGAAATACTCGATTAATCAATAGATTTAATAATCGTTCTTGCTGGTTTCAACGATTGCATAAACCATAAACGTATTGATTTTAATTATGTTAAGTATGTTATTCCATTATTTAATCGTCGCAAGCTCAATCAATTAGTAACATCACTGGTGCATTAACTTTCTTCAACTTTTATAAACAGAAATATTATTGTGAATCTAAATATAGGAAATTTAATTCGTGGTGTTTTACTGGATGTCCTTGCTGCACATGGATTAAAGCACAAAAATTGTATCGTTTTTGTTTGATAAGGTATTTCGATTTATTAATCGATTAAACTGGATATTTCAATTAAAATATTTAATTAGACAGTTGTTACATTGATTGGTATTCCATAACTGATAAATGTTATTTAAAATACCAATATTTTGAGTTGCAGAACACTTTTTGTTCGTTCTTGAATATAAAAAACAATGAATGTTATATTGTGGATAAACGTGGGATGTCTTTAAAAATCGAGTCATTGATTTTTCTTCTATTTCGATCACAAGATTGATTGTATGTAAAATAAAGGGATTTATGACATCGCATTATCTCACGTGCTGTAGGTATTCTACTAATATGCAAAGTTTTAACAAAATCGGTTCAACATTATTGACTGAGAAACATTCAAAATAACTTTTAAGTTTTTGTACTGATAAAGTAGGACTGGGTAGGACAACGAATGTTGAAGTCGTCTTAATAACAACAAAGACAGAAAAAAAAAATGGGTTGCAGTGAGATACAACTGTTACGTTTATTTTCGCTTGCCCGATTGTTTTCCGAACTGGCAATTTATTATTACGTACAGTTGTCTGTCAGTTGCAAATATGTGTATGTAATTGATGTCTGTGTCATCGTTCACGTGGTTCGTAATAATTAAATTTAAATGACATCTCAAGACTCCCAAGTTCTCTCTCGTGCATACCATGCTACATACTGTACACAAAGTCGTTGCACTTATGGTATAGGTCATGATTACTATGGTTGTGTGGACATGCCGAGGAGAAACCAGTTTTGGTTTCTAGAGGCTCACTCTCAGATACCTACACGCGGCCAAGAGCAAAAAGAACGAGATTTATCGCGAACATTACACATAAGTAGATGAAACATCTGCTTGGCGATCTTTTTTTCGTTTTTCTGAGGGTTTTAAGCGAGTTAGACTGTGATTGTGGCTTAAGTGGTAGCGAATTGTGTGGGCAGTCATGAAATTTATTTATATTTTACACAACAATAAGTATTGGTAATGTTGTAAAGAACGGATAAGCTTAGATAATTGTAAATCCTAAAAATTGAGCGGTAAAAGTGGGACTACCGCCACTATAAAAAGGTACTTAGAGGGCAGCATGGTACTTGCCTGTATTATTTCCTATTGAAAAGGTTAGAAAAAGGGAGTAGGGGAAAGAAAGGGCTCCATAAAAGTCAGTATGAATAGGGATCGATAGGGTGGTAGGACGTCTAACTCATGAAGGGTTAGTTATGGACAGAAGTTGAAACAGCAATAGGATTATTGTTCACAAATGTTAGGGATGTGTGATACCCTAGAGGTCTAGAGAAATGTGAAAATTACCTCAGGCTGGTAAGGAATAGGAGCGCGTGTCTAAGTAGTCTTGGGATTGACTATGACCCTATGATGGTACAATACATTTCGGGAACGGATAACTTTATTATCAATTTTGAACTGTCTTGGTTATTAGTGCTAAAAAATCAATAGATTGCAAAGTGTAAATGACTCCAGAAATGATAACAAATGAAACTAAAGAACCCAAGAAAATTCTTAAGGAAGCATTTATTAGAAAAATATTTCTATTCAGAGATAAACTACATCAGTTTTCGTCATAAATCTTTTACTGACTTTTGATGTATTGTTTATCCTGGTCCTACTGTATTTCTTGTCATTTCAAATAATATTGCGGTTATTAAATTTTAAATTTAATGATGGAACTTAAATGTCATTTCCTTTTAGCGTGACGGTTACTTTAATTAATATCCACCGCGAAATTTTACCGCGTCTTTCATAATTTCCAGCCGACAATCTTTGCTTTTATCGTTAATTCTCTTGAACTTGCTTCTATAAGTAAATCACGATTTTATTATTGAAACCGGATGGTGTATTCAGACAAGGTTCCCTATCGGCCATAACTCTATTTTTAATTCTGCCCGCTATTTTAGTCTTGTTATTAGCGTGAGTTATATCCAACTAATTTAAAATATGTCCGTCCGTTTTAACTTGCACGAACTAGTTACAATGTAATCGATAATTAAAATGTAGTTTCATTGTAATCGACAATTAAAATGGTTAAAATAATTTTTATTTTAAACGGACGTGAAAAATTGCATGTTAGAGAGAATGTTGTAAACAAAAGATTTATATATAGGTACTATAAGGTAGGTAATAAAAAAAATGTTTTCTTAAATCGATCGTTCTTGTTCTTTTATGACATTAGAATGCACTGCTTGTTTTAGATCTGAATACTGAAGGACACTTGTAAGTTTTTGAGAATGGTAGGTATCTAGAGCACTTCCGTTCAACATCGTTATTGTAATTCTTATATCTGTATGTGATCAAAAATTTTTCGATTTGAGTTTTACCAATACAGAAGCAGTGAGTTATCACGCAGATAGTTTCGCATTTTCAGTAATTAATTAAAAAAAAATATAATTTCGGAGTGCTAACTTATTCAGGTCGCACTCTTTTATCTAGGACTAGGTTTTACCCGCGGTTTCGCTTGCGTTGATGTCAGTACGTGTCTATGATAATCGACGACCTCATAAAACTAATTGTTTTCTATCCCTCGGGAACAGTTGTTTTTTTTTTGTTTGGATAAAAGGTGCCCTACGTCCTTTTTTGTACCCATGAGAATGTGTGTACAAAATTTTATGATAGGTTTTACCCGTAATTGCGCTCCCATTGATGCCCTAAATCCGTGTCAAAGATCATAGGCGATCACATAAAACTAATTATTTTTATCCCTCGGGAACAGTGTTTTTTCTGGGTAAAAAGTATCCTATGTCCTTTGCCGTACCACTGACAACGTGTATACAAAATTTCATGACAATCGGTTGAGTAGTTACGACGTGAAATAGTAGCAAACAAACAAATGCAAGGATGAGAAATGAAAAGCTCTGTAAAAAAATTTGGTTAAAATTTTAACATTTTTCAAACTTTAGGCGGAGTTTCTGTATTCAAAAGTACCTTGGCTGCGCACCCAATACTTATTGTGATACTCAATACGATTAATTTCACTCTTTTCACTGAAAAATGTCTCGAAAAGCTTAATAGTACACTTATAGAAACCTTGTCAGTTGAGCATATCTCCCAGTCAAATCCAAGTCCGTTGTTTTTCTCGTTGGCAAGCGGACAAAAAGTTTAACCTCAGTCATTACATTGTCGACAGCGACTGAGATCAAACGGACAATGCTGTAATACAAGAAAGTGGGTTAATAACAACGTGTTTGATTAAACGTTTCCCCTCAGTTGTTATAGTGTTCGGTTTACATCGCGCTCGTCGTTTAATTAAATTAAGATGTTTTCGTTTGTTTCGGACTGTAATTGTGGTAAATAACAAACGTTTGCGCGGTCAAGTGCGAGTATTGTTTTAGTTGTGTTAAATATGAGACAAAGTTTGAAAAAGATTAATCAGATTTTTGGCGGATGCGCCGGGAGAAGAAAAAAAGATGAAGTACAAGGTTAGTGAAATATAAATTGTTTATTGGGGGTGAGAATTATTGTTATCGACATTAGCGTTGCTGAGTTGTACGTAAAAGTGACTGGGTGATTGGGACCCTTTTAAGGGTTTTGTGACAGAAAGTCAAATCAGTTTTGAAAGAAAGTATTCTCTGAAGTTACAGAAAGTTCGTGCCAAAGAAAAAGATAAAAAATAAATCGTTATTATTATCATACGAAGGATTTTAGTAGTACTGAAAAATGTGTTGTATTTTGTAGGCCTATGACTAGCTAAATATCCCAAGTCACGAACTTGTAGGCCAATCTTTATTTTAAATTATCTATTAAACAATCAAGTTCTCGCGGAAATGCAAGAAGACTTTGCGATATAACTCTTTAAGAACTTCTCAGAACTCTGTCCGAAAACTCAAAAAAAAATTTCGAATTTTGGGCAGTTCTCTATACAGAACTTTGCTAGAACTCTAGAATTTTTTATGTCGAACCCTCCTCAAGAATGAGAACTGGCTTTCCAGTATTTAATTGATGTTTTCGTGTTAGTTCCATTGCAAGAGGAGTTTTCCACTTCGATTTTTTGAAGTAGATCGATATTGGTTTTTCATGTTATTATTTATTAAACGTATTTAGTATTGTACAAAATAAATAAAAGAACCTAATTTTGTTGAATCAAACTGAACATGAATCGTAAAAGATTAAAATAAAGAAACCTTCTTTGAAACAGCTTTAGAAAGCGAAGAAAATATCGATCATTTGCTGACTTTACAAAGTTTTTTAACAATTTTCATCTCTGACAGTGTTACTCCCAAAGTTGTTAGAAGCTGTTTGGTGAATAGGTACTTGAAACTACTAGCAGCTTCAATTTCTTACTCATGCTATGAATTATTTTCTATTAGTAATTCGTGTCTGGTTTATATCATACTCCAAATTACTTTTTATAATGGGCTATATTTAATTTCAACTCGCCTTTAAAACAGTATAGGTATTTGTTTTTGTTTGTCACAAAATATAGTCTTTTCGTCCTTGTTTTTTTTTACGGTTATTCAACGAACCTCGAAGGAATTAGAGTACATATAAACTCCATATATTTTATTATGTTGAATTCCTTTGTGAACTGTGAGTAATTTGCTTTAATTTTGTCTTTTTATTATTTTTTTTAACAGGAAATAGTATTGCACGTAGAAGTGATTGAGATTTCCACGTAGAAAGAGAACTGTAATTATAAAAGCTCATATTGAGGGTGCGTGAGTCGGCGCTAAATAATTTTTATTACGGTCACAAAATTAAATGTCTAAAGGTATTTCTAAACGTTTCACGTCGGTGTATTGAGGAGGTACATTCGCTAAAATAAATTTTAGAGAGTTGTTTTTTATCTTGTTAGAGCCAGTTGCTCCAGTTAAGTTTAATTGTTAGGTTTAATTAAAATTGTGCAACTAGCGGTAAATATCGTAGAGCCGGGCATTATTTGCAGTCTTGATTGTTACATTTGACCTTAAATCTGCATATTACACGTACATAAGTACTATAAGGAGAATAAACAGTCATTTTTCCCTAGAAATAACAGCACATATTTTATGCAGTCTCTTTCTTCATGTCATAAAATGTTTGATACATTTTTTGGTATCGGTTACCAGTCATTTAAACATTTCTTGTAAAATTGTTGAAGGATTAAAACTTTCAAAAATTTCTTTTTATTTTGTAATTCTTCTTTTTTAGATTGTCAAGATCTAAAAATCTTGTGAATTTAAATTCAGTATGCGTCTTTAAAAATAAAAGGGAAAAAATGTATCTTTGGAATTAATCCAAATAAAAATTTAAAAATATTTCTTTGCGCTTCGTACAGTCTAATATTTCTTTAATAAAAAGAAGCATCTTGTATATAGTTACATTTTCTGTCTGTAATAAATTCAGGTTCGGATTCAATAATATAATCCTCATGTTATAAATTAAATAGCCATTTACGTAAATCCATTTTCCGTTGAAAATTTTAATGAAAAATTATTTTTATAAACAAAAAATGTTCTGACTTTTGAATGAATATCAAAATGATATTTAACGTATGCAAATTTACCGTATTTCTATTTCACACTAAAAACAAATTGAGAAGTTATTACGTAAGATGGTAATATACAAAAAGTAAAAAACATTACTGGATAAAGATTATAATTGATTTATTAAAAAATTGACATCTTAGCCACAGATTGGAAAGTAAATTAAAAATTTGAATTATTTCTTATAAAAACTAATCTGAATCAATTTTTAAAATGGATTGTCCTTCCTTTTTGTCGCCTCTAAAATTTTGGCATTTGATAATTTTGCCGCACCTCAAATTACGTCACCCTAGGCCCAGGCCTCACGGGCCTAGGTGTTAATCCAATACTGCCATTAAATTGCAATTTTTTAGAAATCAAAAAGTAGATGTGGGTGCATGCGTTTTTGTTTTGTTTACAAACACAAGGCTCGAGTTGTATGCGCAGGCCTGCTACTATTTGCGCCGATCCGGACCTGATTCTTTTCCTCTGCAGGCACTCAGTCAGTCGGTTAGTGAATAAGAAGAGGTGTATGTCGTGCCGTTTTGTTATTAAAAGTCGAGAGCTTTTGTAGAACCGTACAATGTCGTTCAAAGGCGTGTAGAAGAATGGTGACGTGAGTGATGGAGGAAAGACGCGAGGACGTAAGTGAACCTGCACACCATAAGAAAGGAAACGTCCTCGCGCTTTTCCGGACTCCGGAAAACGGGTGTTAGCTTGTCTCTTGCGGAAAGCTCGCTAGCAACAAACTAGTGGGCTAGGTACGGCGACTTTCAGTTGTTTTGCTATTCTATCCGCTGTTTGATCGGTAAATAAACGGCTCGCCGCGAGCTTTTACTTTTCTTTGTTCGGGCACCTACCTATTGTTTTCCAATTACGAAGATGTAATGGATAATGATGATAATTATGATACCATCAAGAAATAATGTTGGACTGGGGCATTAGACGTATGTATTTTTGAATAGTTAATTGAAAAAATAAATTTCAATGTTCCGGTTATAATTTTCTGTTGGAAAAACTCGAATATTTTCCGAATACTTGGAATTTTTCTGAATAATTGACCATAACTTTAAATCCAAAGGATTCGGTAATTGGTTACAATTGCTAAATGGACAATTAATTGAATAAACAAAAGAATTTGTCCCATTCTGTGTATAAAATATTGTTTCATTGATCAATAATGAATCAAACAACCATCTCTTGATATAAGCTACCTGGTTATTTGTTCACCCTGCAATATTAAAATCCGAATTCCTGGAAATTTCCTCTTGCTGTATTTGGCAAAGAAAATTACTTACTTATTTAGCGTTTTAATTACTTTTATGAAATTGGCTGAGTATTAATATTCTGAACATCTAGTGGAACGATTTTCGGTAAATTGAAGGGCTTTTAGATAAATTGAAATTAAATTAGTAATTGATTATTCTGTTTCATCAGGTGTAATGTATTTAATAATACCACCTAATGTAATTTAAATATTTTACCTAATGCTTTTGGATTCGACATTAAGGAAACTGTAGATGAGGAATTAATTATGAGACTAGCCGAAAGGGTAGGAAGGTTAGGTACGGTACAGTTTACACGATTTAATAACGCATATATACATAAAGTATAAATTCTATAATAAAACTGAAGAAACACATTAATTTCGTTCGATTTTTAAAGAGGTTTCGTAAAATATGTGAAACAACAGAACATTACACATTAAATTTTTAATGCTTCTCATAATGCAATACGTCGAGTCTTAAGCATTATTTTAAATTATCTTTAAAAGTGCAGTGTTTAATAACTTCCATAAGTTCATATTTATTATTCGTCAAATGCATCTGTTAATTTTGAATGGAGAAATGAATGCAATATTAGAGAATTCATGTACAATTTCTTTTATTTTAAAACACCGAATTGCATATATATTATATCTATCTATTGTATGTGTAGTGTAGTAATTTTTAGGTGAATATGACTTTTCTGCATACATTATTCTCCATTGTTTCTTATGCGCACCCTTGAATAATCATGGTACACTTTATATTAGCAATTTTTATTCCTGCAAGGGCAATGCAAAGCCTTTGTAACGTTTACGCACATACGACAAGCAGGAAATTTACAATTCGTTATGGGAGTTCATTGCTGATAATAATGATACACCATTGTCAGGGAGGAACTACGCGCTTTTTAATAAATTGAATTATTTGCGTTTTTTAATTGAATGAATTACTATAGATAAAAGTAGGTAGAAAGGTTTTGTTGGGATTTTGCGTGTGTCACTGTAATCGTAGTCGGCGCTACAGTATTAGCAGATAATTTAATTCAAATTTTAACATTCAATTAAGAAAATATATACCTTAAGGAACGTTGGTCCATATGTATAATAATATCCTTCTAATTAATGAATTCTTTTCTAGTTTCAAAGGATGTAGGAGCAAACTTTCCGTTAACATGAATTCGTAACGTTTTGTGTTATTATTAATATATCTTCGAGCGCTTATAACTTTGTTTATCTTAACTATTTTATACTTACAATTAGACAAATAGAATATGACAAGGATATAAAGACATGTGACCTGAAGAAGTATTGATAATAATGGGAAACTTTGCGAATAATATATAGTTCGTCTTAACTTCTGAATCGAAAATAGAATTCATACATAAGTAGTTTTTGTAGGGATTTAATAAATAATGCTAAGGAATTATTATTATAATCTCTTAATTTACTAAAATTACACTCTTAAAAGTTTATTATTAGATAGGATATTTAGAATATTGGTTTGCTTGAAAATCTGTATTCAAACGGATTAATACTAATACTTTTGAAAGAAAAGTTCTCTAAGCTCAACTGTTTACGCCAAATTCAATTTCTTCTTCTATTGTTTGTTTCAGTAAGTGTTTTAGCCCAAAAAACTTTTCATCCGACAAAAGTTGTCTAATTATAATTAAGTTTTCTGGGCCACGACAGCCGTTAAAAATGAAAAATGAGTAATTACATTTGAGACTCTCTGTAAAGAAAAAGAGACGCATTTTAGAATAATGAACAACGGTTTAAAAAGGAAACAACATTTGATATATTCAAAAACTTACTGATTGTGTTTACGTTAAGTTATGGTGAGAGTATATTTCTGGATTGGTTCGTATGAAGGGCGTATGTTAGATTATAGTAGGGGAGATCGCCATGGTTAAAATGTAAACGCTATGCTATACCCAAATATAGATATGGATAGTAGCTAATTGTTTTCCTTTAGGGGTTGTCCATAAAATACATAANCGGACTTATATTTTTATACCTAATAATGTCTAGTAACTGTGTGCGTCTTTATTACCATCGATCGAACACGATTAATCATCATAAAATTTTTAATTATTTGCGATTTATATATATTAACAGAAAAGTCAAGCGCACCTAACTCTTGCATATTAATCGCGATTCGTTTCGAGTACTACAAACTAGTCAGTCAATCATTACCAGATTCTCTCGAGTTTTACCGTTAAAAGTAGTTTAGTATTTAATTAAAGATGCCACACTTGGAGCGAGCTGTAATACAAATGTTTACATATTATTAAATTTGCCCACGACTTCGTGCCGCAGACTACTGAAATTACACAAGTTCACTGCGGAAATTTAGGCTGTATCTCGACATGCTAAGCAATACCCCTCCCTCCCCTTGTCATTGAAAATTTACTTTGTATTTCGATTCCACAGAGACAAATTGCATACTTTTAGTCCATTTCGGTAAATGCAATTATATGTACTGTCATGTGTCGTGTGAATTATCAATTTCGATTGAGTGCAACAGGAATTTGTTAATATTTGTTAAGTTGCATATTAGATAAGTGAAATAACATTTACATTAACGCGTTACATCGGTTGACATAAGATTAGATGTACAAACAAAACAGTTCCCACAGTTAATTATACAATTAACAAATATTCTCAAGCTTGCTTTGCGATAGTCATCATACCGTAACTTGAGACTTGCACCAGTAGATAATAATAAGACGATGTTACCGAGCATGATGCACTTCCTTTGCTTACAAAATAGCCACTGTTTATTTTGATACTAAAAATAAGTTATTATGATCAACGGGATTCCTGGAAGCCTTTATACTTGGTTAAGTTATTGATAACAAGTCATTTTTTCCTAATAATTGTAGATATCATAGTAAAAGTATAAAATAGCGATTTTTTATTTTATTTACTCTGGTGTATGCTAAGTAAAGTTGATTTTTGCCTGTATCTTTGCTTGATTGATCCACCACTGTGGTGTTCGTTTTTATCCTTTGGGACTACTGATTCTGTAAGTATTGAAAATTTGGCTAAAGTGTGGCTAATCCGTAGGTATTTTGTAAAAATTCATAATTTCAAAAGAAAACCGTAAAACTTTTGCTTTTATATTTGATGCTAACTACATGCTACATCTGTTTATTTTCAAACAAAAAAGTTATAAAACTTATTTTTAGTACCTTAAGTATCATCGACACTTGCAAAAATAAAAAGAGCATTAAAAGTCAACTATATTTAGCATCATCAGTCATTGCAGCTATTGTCTTGAGAGGTCATCAACGTCCTTAAAAAAATTCTTGTAACTTAATTGTGTTTTGAGAAAGAAAATTGGTTTACAATGTTATGGGGGGGGGGGTTAAAGTTGAGTGCAGAGTAGAATCTGGGGTAAAACATGGAGTGCTTTCGGAAGAATGACATTTGTCGAGAAATAAATTTTTTTAAGTAGGTAGCTAAGGCCACATAAGAAGATTAGTACCGTATATTTGAAAGAAAGAAAATCTCCTTATTCGGGATTCAACGTCTTTGCATATTTATCTAACGACCGCTATAAAAACTTCGAACAAAAAGGTCCCCAGAAGCTGTGGTTCATTGTAATCTAAATAGAGAGACATTTTATTCTGTCATTTTAAGATGTCGTTGTAGAATGTAGATGTAGTACCGATAATTATTTGGGTAGATTCAAATTTAAAATTCAAATCGCAGCATGACGCCGAATTCTGCCTTGTTAAGAGAGTGTGCGAGCAAAAGCTTTAGATAATATCAATTAAATGATAGACTGCTGCACATCCAACCATTATTTGTAAATGTGACATAGATCGTGTTCAAAGTTGATTGTTCTGAAAGAAATGTTTTATTCAACAAGTGACCGATCACAATGCTTCATTTAATACCGTTTAAAAAAAATGCAATTGTTACGCAGGGTGATTACACCGTTTTTGCTTTAGTGTAATGATTCATAACAACTGATTTTTGTATCATTTATTAGAGATGATCAAGTCAACATTATCATACGACAAGCAGGAAATTTACAATTCGTTATGGGAGTTCATTGCTGATAATGATACACCATTGTCAGGGAGGAACTACGCGCTTTTTAATAAATTGAATTATTTGCGTTTTTTAATTGAATGAATTACTATAGATAAAAGTAGGTAGAAAGATTTTGTTGGGATTTTGTGTGTGTCACTGTAATCGTAGTCGGCGCTACAGAATTAGCAGATAATTTAATTCAAATTTTGACATTCAATTAAGAAAATATATACCTTAAGGAACGTTGGTCCATATGTATAATAATATCCTTCTAATTAATGAATTCTTTTCTAGTTTCAAAGGATGTAGGAGCAAACTTTCCGTTAACATGAATTCGTAACGTTTTGTGTTATTAT
>NW_020438918.1:1159441-1162781 GCF_000699045.2 Agrilus planipennis | reverse complement strand
TCTCTTAGGGATAACCCACAATAACCATTTTTTATCCTTTACTTTTTACAAGAAATAATGGCTTATTTACGAAGCGATTTTAAGCAATACAGCATTAATCCTTATCCAATTAAGTACTTTTAAATACATTGTGCATTTAATATAGATCAATATGGCTCTTTACAGCATGTAATTTAAATTAATATTTTCGAAGATATTACAGATCTAAAATGCAGGGACATGCGGTTTCGGCGGTACCGGCCGGGGTGCCGGTTTGTATTATCTAATGACAAAAAAGCTGTGAATGTTGTATATAAAGACATTGAGTAGTATATTAAGTATCAGCATTGCACCCTTGCGAAGCTGGCCTGCTCGCTAGTATATTATATAGATAATGGTACGAATCCCTTCGTGCGCGAGTCCGACTCGCACTTGGACGGTTGTATTATAAATGACTTATTAATATTCAACATAGAACATAAAGGCGCTTGGATTGTTTTAAAATAAAATAGCAATAATTCCACCTATAAACATCCGACTAATTTGGATATTTTATTGCCGAATGTCTATTTCGATTCGAAGTCTACAGGCGATTCGATTCAAAGATTGTAATCGATTACCATCATTTTAGCAATATACTATTTCGCGAAATCACCGACAATTTTGCTTTTTACTGCCGTGTGACACCGTAAAACTCTCGAATGTCGACATTAAAATGTACTGCCGTAGTGGAATACGATTGTACTTAAGTCGTAAAAGTGTATGTATGTTTTGAGTTGGCGCTTACGGACTTATATTTTTATACCTAATAATGTCTAGTAACTGTGTGCGTCTTTATTACCATCGATCGAACACGATTAATCATCATAAAATTTTTAATTATTTGCGATTTATATATATTAACAGAAAAGTCAAGCGCACCTAACTCTTGCATATTAATCGCGATTCGTTTCGAGTACTACAAACTAGTCAGTCAATCATTACCAGATTCTCTCGAGTTTACCGTTAAAAGTAGTTTAGTATTTAATTAAAGATGCCACACTTGGAGCGAGCTGTAATACAAATGTTTACATATTATTAAATTTGCCCACGACTTCGTGCCGCAGACTACTGAAATTACACAAGTTCACTGCGGAAATTTAATTCTCATACTTTCTGATCAAGTATTAAGATGATTTAAATGAAATAGAAACTAAATGAAGCTCAAGTTCAGCTCTATATGTTTTTGTAAAAGCTCTATCCTAATTAGATCGGTAGGTTGTAGGAGATTAGGGTTGCCACCCGTACTTTATTATAAAGTATTGTACTCCATTTCGACTGTGCGTACGTTATATTTTACAAGATACATAAAGTACGCAAAAATACTTTATTTAAGGCCTTAAGTAAACGTCGTAATTTTGTAAGCAAAGGAAAAGAAGACAAGTTTTACGGCTTTGTGACCATGAAGAAAATCGAATCCATGGAACAATCTTCACCTGGAATAAAAGAAAGAGTGTATAAAAACTTTGTTTATAGAAAAGGCAGTATGCTATTTGGAAAAATGGTTCAACTACAATGATGACAATTGGTTAGCTCTCATATGTCATTTTAACTTGACCACCCCTCTGTCCTATGAAGTGATTCTTAAAATTACTGAAACCATAAAAATGGAAACAAAAATTAATTATGATGCATTTTACAATGAAGTGAACCATTTAAATCAAATTAGGGTAAAAAAAAATGTAATAGCAGCATCACTTTCAAAGAAACATGCACTGAAGAAAAATGGCAAGCCATATTTACGGAACAACCTGATTTCCCAAATCTGTTGAAGGTAGTGCCACTTTTGCTGTCCGTTCCGGCCACTTCAGCATTTACAGAAAGAGTATTCTCTGTTATGAACGCAAAGTGGCGGGACGACAGGAATAAAGCTTCATTAAAACTAATTAAAAATGAACTTTTAGTTTACTTAAATCTTTGTTTGCCATGTTTAGAGGCTATTAATGTATTTAAGAGCGACAGCAATTTGTTACTGGCTGCTAGGTGTAACAAAAAATATGTTTTTAAAAACAAAAAATAAAATACTTTATTTTTATGCTGAGTACTTTTTTTTTAACCTTTTAGTCGAGAAGTACTTTATGTAAAGCCTGAAAAGGTGGCAACCCTATAGGAGATGCGTACACAGACTTTCAAAAAGACGTTCGAAAATGCATTCCCACAATTTCCTTGAATCTTCTTCAAACAAACTTTACCACCAGAAGTAATAATTTTTCGTTTAGTGTTCCATATTTCGTGTTGGTCTTGCGTTCGTTCGGTCTTGGTTTTGAGCATACATTTTTGAAAGACCAAGACGAAGAATGCGAAATCAAAACCAATTTTGCGCATCACTATTTCCAGGGGTAATGCCTTGATAAATGAATTGTTAAACTTATTCAGAAAAGGTATAATTTTGAAATACAACTACTAAAGAACCTTAATATTTACGTGATTTTTGTAAATTTATTTTTTTCCTGTAGATTAAAAGTTGTTTTGGCTTATCTGTGTTATCCGTTTTCTAGTTAAGGGTAGTTTGTAACGTAGCATAAACTTTAAACTGGGTAACTGAAAGTTTCATCAGTTTTTATCCTTTCCATTAGTTATTAAACCCTCTCTCGCTCGGCTTTTGCTGTGTGGATGTCTATAATTGAATTTTTCTCTTAGAGAACTTTCGAACAAAACAGTCTAGTCGTCTACTTTGTTATCTGAACTAAAAATTCGTTCAAGTAAAAATTCCTTTCAGACTTGTTCTACAGTTTTCGCGTGTAATTTTGTGTAAACAGATAAACCAATAAATGGAACTCCATATACACTGAGATTTATTTTCATTTATTGAATTTAATATCTTAATTTGAGTAATATTCAGTTTTGGAGGAACATTTTTTAATAACGAAACTTTCGGGATGCCTCTTGCAACTTTTAGGTCCATTCAATGTTTTGTAATAAAAGAGAGGCATTCCAGATCGCCTCCAAGACTATACGATTTATGGAAATAAAAAATGATGTATGGAATGCTTAATATAGACCAAAACATACTTCGCCCTTTGGGGTATATAACAAAGATTCATATTTCACCTTTCATTTCGACGTAGGTGCAGGTATCCTGACATTTTCTACATAACTTCTTATTAGAAGTATTTTTATCTTTAGTTTTATTCAAAATATTTCCTAGGAATATTTTAAAGAAAAATGAAACTAGAATTTAATTGTATTCTTTTGCACCCAACTTCACATTTAAGCCGTATAATTTTTATATGCTTTGAGAGCTCATATAGCAAGGCTTGTGTGTGAAAAATTCCAATTAATTCTACGCAGTAGTTTTTGGTTGGTGCCCTTTTAAATATGG
>NW_020438918.1:1143563-1156233 GCF_000699045.2 Agrilus planipennis | reverse complement strand
TCTCTTAGGGATAACCCACAATAACCATTTTTTATCCTTTACTTTTTACAAGAAATAATGGCTTATTTACGAAGCGATTTTAAGCAATACAGCATTAATCCTTATCCAATTAAGTACTTTTAAATACATTGTGCATTTAATATAGATCAATATGGCTCTTTACAGCATGTAATTTAAATTAATATTTTCGAAGATATTACAGATCTAAAATGCAGGGACATGCGGTTTCGGCGGTACCGGCCGGGGTGCCGGTTTGTATTATCTAATGACAAAAAAGCTGTGAATGTTGTATATAAAGACATTGAGTAGTATATTAAGTATCAGCATTGCACCCTTGCGAAGCTGGCCTGCTCGCTAGTATATTATATAGATAATGGTACGAATCCCTTCGTGCGCGAGTCCGACTCGCACTTGGACGGTTGTATTATAAATGACTTATTAATATTCAACATAGAACATAAAGGCGCTTGGATTGTTTTAAAATAAAATAGCAATAATTCCACCTATAAACATCCGACTAATTTGGATATTTTATTGCCGAATGTCTATTTCGATTCGAAGTCTACAGGCGATTCGATTCAAAGATTGTAATCGATTACCATCATTTTAGCAATATACTATTTCGCGAAATCACCGACAATTTTGCTTTTTACTGCCGTGTGACACCGTAAAACTCTCGAATGTCGACATTAAAATGTACTGCCGTAGTGGAATACGATTGTACTTAAGTCGTAAAAGTGTATGTATGTTTTGAGTTGGCGCTTACGGACTTATATTTTTATACCTAATAATGTCTAGTAACTGTGTGCGTCTTTATTACCATCGATCGAACACGATTAATCATCATAAAATTTTTAATTATTTGCGATTTATATATATTAACAGAAAAGTCAAGCGCACCTAACTCTTGCATATTAATCGCGATTCGTTTCGAGTACTACAAACTAGTCAGTCAATCATTACCAGATTCTCTCGAGTTTACCGTTAAAAGTAGTTTAGTATTTAATTAAAGATGCCACACTTGGAGCGAGCTGTAATACAAATGTTTACATATTATTAAATTTGCCCACGACTTCGTGCCGCAGACTACTGAAATTACACAAGTTCACTGCGGAAATTTAATTCTCATACTTTCTGATCAAGTATTAAGATGATTTAAATGAAATAGAAACTAAATGAAGCTCAAGTTCAGCTCGATATGTTTTTGTAAAAGCTCTATCCTAATTAGATCGGTAGGTTGTAGGAGATTAGGGTTGCCACCCGTACTTTATTATAAAGTATTGTACTCCATTTCGACTGTGCGTACGTTATATTTTACAAGATACATAAAGTACGCAAAAATACTTTATTTAAGGCCTTAAGTAAACGTCGTAATTTTGTAAGCAAAGGAAAAGAAGACAAGTTTTACGGCTTTGTGACCATGAAGAAAATCGAATCCATGGAACAATCTTCACCTGGAATAAAAGAAAGAGTGTATAAAAACTTTGTTTATAGAAAAGGCAGTATGCTATTTGGAAAAATGGTTCAACTACAATGATGACAATTGGTTAGCTCTCATATGTCATTTTAACTTGACCACCCCTCTGTCCTATGAAGTGATTCTTAAAATTACTGAAACCATAAAAATGGAAACAAAAATTAATTATGATGCATTTTACAATGAAGTGAACCATTTAAATCAAATTAGGGTAAAAAAAAATGTAATAGCAGCATCACTTTCAAAGAAACATGCACTGAAGAAAAATGGCAAGCCATATTTACGGAACAACCTGATTTCCCAAATCTGTTGAAGGTAGTGCCACTTTTGCTGTCCGTTCCGGCCACTTCAGCATTTACAGAAAGAGTATTCTCTGTCATAAACGCAAAGTGGCGGGACGACAGGAATAAAGCTTCATTAAAACTAATTATAAATGAACTTTTAGCTTACTTAAATCTTTGTTTGCCATGTTTAGAGGCTATTAATGTATTTAAGAGCGACAGCAATTTGTTACTGGCTGCTAAGTGTAACAAAAAATATGTTTTTAAAAACAAAAAATAAAATGCTTTATTTTTATGCTGAGTACTTTTTTTTTAACCTTTTAGTCGAGAAGTACTTTATGTAAAGCCTGAAAAGGTGGCAACCCTATAGGAGATGCGTACACAGACTTTCAAAAAGACGTTCGAAAATGCATTCCCACAATTTCCTTGAATCTTCTTCAAACAAACTTTACCACCAGAAGTAATAATTTTTCGTTTAGTGTTCCATATTTCGTGTTGGTCTTGCGTTCGTTCGGTCTTGGTTTTGAGCATACATTTTTGAAAGACCAAGACGAAGAATGCGAAATCAAAACCAATTTTGCGCATCACTATTTCCAGGGGTAATGCCTTGATAAATGAATTGTTAAACTTATTCAGAAAAGGTATAATTTTGAAATACAACTACTAAAGAACCTTAATATTTACGTGATTTTTGTAAATTTATTTTTTTCCTGTAGATTAAAAGTTGTTTTGGCTTATCTGTGTTATCCGTTTTCTAGTTAAGGGTAGTTTGTAACGTAGCATAAACTTTAAACTGGGTAACTGAAAGTTTCATCAGTTTTTATCCTTTCCATTAGTTATTAAACCCTCTCTCGCTCGGCTTTTGCTGTGTGGATGTCTATAATTGAATTTTTCTCTTAGAGAACTTTCGAATAAAACAGTCTAGTCGTCTACTTTGTTATCTGAACTAAAACTTCGTTCAAGTAAAAATTCCTTTCAGACTTGTTCCACAGTTTTCGCGTGTAATTTTGTGTAAACAGATAAACCAATAAATGGAACTCCATATACACTGAGATTTATTTTCATTTATTGAATTTAATATCTTAATTTGAGTAATATTCAGTTTTGGAGGAACATTTTTTAATAACGAAACTTTCGGGATGCCTCTTGCAACTTTTAGGTCCATTCAATGTTTTGTAATAAAAGAGAGGCATTCCAGATCGCCTCCAAGACTATACGATTTATGGAAATAAAAAATGATGTATGGAATGCTTAATATAGACCAAAACATACTTCGCCCTTTGGGTTATATAACAAAGATTCATATTTCGCCTTTCATTTCGACGTGGGTGCAGGTATCCTGACATTTTCTACATAACTTCTTATTAGAAGTATTTTTATCTTTAGTTTTATTCAAAATATTTCCTAGGAATATTTTAAAGAAAAATGAAACTAGAATTTAATTGTATTCTTTTGCACCCAACTTCAAATTTAAGCCGTATAATTTTTATACGCTTTGAGAGCTCGTATAGCAAGGCTTGTGTGTGAAAAATTCCAATTAATTCTACGCAGTAGTTTTTGGTTGGTGCCCTTTTAAATATGGAGAGCGATAAGCAGCATTTCCGACATATCTTACTGTTTTACTACAGAAAGGGTAAAAATGCTGTTCAAGCCAGAAAGAAATTGACTGATGTGTATGGAGAAGGACTGGTTCGCTAAATTTCGATCCAGCAATTTTGATGTCGAAGATGCACCACGTTCGGGAAGGCCGGTTGAAGCTGATAAAGACGCGATAAGGGCATTAGTTGATGTGAACCGGTGAATAACAACACGTGAGATCGGATTGAGGTTAAATTTATCAAATTCAATAGTTTATGAAAGGCCTGGGAATATGCTCGAAGCTCGATGTATGGGTTCCCCATGTTCTCACAGAGAGAAATCTGTATCGCTGCATTGACATCTGCGATTCGCTTCTCAAACGCCACGAAAATGATCCGTTTTTGAAGCGCATCATCACTGGGGACGAAAAATGGGTTGTATACAACGACGTCAAACGCAAGAGGTCATGGAGCAAAAAAGATGAACCGGCTCAAACCATTTCCAAAGCCGATATTCACCAAAAAAAGGTGATGCTGTCTGTTTGGTGGGATTTTAAAGGAATCGTTTTTTTTGAGCTTTTACCGGATAACACAACGATTAATTCGGAAGTCTACTGTCATCAGCTGGACAAACTGAATGATGCACTTCAACAGAAAAGGTCAGAACTAATCAACAGGAAAGGTGTAGTGTTTCACCAAGACAACGCGAGACCTCACACAAGTTTGGTCACTCGCCAAAAGCTTTTACAGCTTGAATGGGATACAATGCTACACCCACCATATTCTCCAGACCTGGCACCATCGGATTATTATTTGTTCCGGTCACTCCAAAATTTTTTAGACGGTAAAACCTTCACCTCAAATGAGGAGGTCAAAAACCTCCTCGATCAGTTTTTTGCCAGCAAAGACCAAAAATTTTATGAGCGTGGAATTATGCTACTACCAGAAAGATGGCAAAAGGTGTTGGACCAGAACGGTCAATATATAATTTAATAAAGTATTTGTTTATTATACGAAAACTGTCTTTCATTTCCACAAAAAAAAAACGAAATGACTCCGAACAACCCTATAGATATAGTGCCTAATAAAGAAATTGTATAATCAAGTATAATATGTATTTCGAAAAAAGTTGAACGGAATTCCAATATTCTACTACTCTTTATCATACTAAAAAGACATGACATCAAGAATGTAATAAAAGAAAAAAATAATTCGTCCCTCAAAACCAAAGCAATCCTAAACTAAATTGCATTTGTTTTTATTTGGCAATTACCATCGCTAATTACGTTTGATGTAGAGGGTAATTTACTTTCCTTAATGACCAACTTTAGGTAAACGTGCTGGAAAATTTTAGTTGCGGTTCATGTCAACCCTCAAATCCGAAGCATTAGGGTGGTAACTGTAAAATTGAAAACGCTTAACTACTGTCTGTCGTCGGAGTTTTAATGGAATATTTTAGAAGCGATAGAAGAAAAAAAAAGGATAACACTCAAGGCTTTCATTCCATCCGCAGTCTGATCCCTTCGGGACATCCGTCCCTTAAATAAAAATTTATTCTTTCGATCTCTTTCTGTTTCATTAAAATTTGGGCAACTTTAATATCCGAAATTTATACATTATACAAAGCGAGAAAATGTTTGAAAAAAGAAAGCGGTTTTAAATAACCTTTTGAATATTT
The DNA here is from genome assembly GCF_000699045.2 of Agrilus planipennis. NCBI lineage: Eukaryota > Metazoa > Arthropoda > Insecta > Coleoptera > Buprestidae > Agrilus > Agrilus planipennis. The sequence goes on along the minus strand of NW_020438918.1, from coordinate 1,151,220 downwards.
AAATTAATTAAATTTTTCTCCAACTTACGAAGTTCAGGCTAGGAAAACTTACGTTAATATTTGAATAACTAGGCCCTTTATACTTGTTTACCGTTCTTTTGGTGTTTTTAACTTTTCGTAGCCTTTTTATGACTTAAAAGCGTGTGCATTTTTCTTTTTACGCTCGTACGCAATTACTTTACCGATTGGCAAGTCTCTACCACGTCGTTCACATTATATCATAACGAAGTCATCGCGGTCTTGCAGGTTATTCTTGTTTGCGTACACGCTATTCAAAAGGCAAAGGGAATTCGCTAAAACAAGTCACGATCCGCGATTTTTTCAAAGCAACTCCGTCCCTGGCGCCGCGTCGCCTTGGGTCGTCGTCGGTCGCGCGCTTTTTGACGGAAAAGGAAAAGTAATGTCCGCGGACCGTTTGTTTCTGTTGTTATTACCATACATAACATACAACGTGTACACGTCCGGCACTCGCTGTTTCTCTTGAAAATTTGCTGTTCTCTACACGCCCCTAATAATAGAAGCAGGTGCATCTGCGGCAGTTCTCTTTAACGGGGTATAATAATAAATTTCAGTGGTATTCGTACTGTTTTATGGTATCGTTCAAAGAAGAGATGAAAGAGAGAGAGAGAGAGAAACAAAACGTTCGTTAATTTCAAAATTAGAAGCCTTTTATTAGGGGCATACACGGAGGAAATGAAAAACGAAAATTACCTAAATATTTAAGCGATATTTACAATTTATCCCACTAGCCCGTTAGCGGTAAGCAAAAATAATAAAAATTATAATTTGGACCCGAATTTGTAAAAATAAAATCCCAACAGAAGTAAATTTACTAGGTATTTTACTTAATATTACAAGTTAAATTGTAATATTTAAAAAACATGAGATAATNCTGATCCTATAAGACAATTGAAATTAATAATAAAATTAGACAAATGTATTTTACAATCGTAACGATATTTTGTTAGTTTAGTTTTATTTCATCAAACCCCAAGTGTTTGAATGAAGACCGAGAACCTGTAACCTTGAAAATTATTACTTTAAAACATATATACATATTCAAATAAAATTCTGGAAAAGTATAAAATTCGTAGCCTTTTTGATGTGTTATATAAAGAAAGACATTAAATCGTTTATTTTTTTCATTTCCTTTTTTTCTTTAATGACATCTATAAGCGTTGATGCATAACACCCGTCAAGTATAATATGGAGCTTCTTTCTTTGATGTCAAAAAGAAAATGTTCACTTCAACGATTCCGTCACCCATGACTTTAAAAAAGAAAAACGCCGCTTCACCTTTACGGGAAAAATGATTGCGAAATACTCTTTTCTTTCCTTATTTTTTCAACTAAATGATCGTGAGTTACGTCGACTCTCACTATATGATAGACCCAAGAAAATGTGCACCATATGTTTTCTACGTAATAATTTTCATCCTTTAGTTTTTCCGGCTTCCTCTGTAAGCGTTTATACGAATCTTTCGTCTGTTTTATTGGTAAAGAGTCATTAAATATGCCGCGACGCCCGATGGAGACAAACAATGGTTAATATAACCAATAGATAATTATAATTTCAAGGGATTTTTAAAGCGATATAGCCCCACAGGTGTAGATACGTACTACTAATTAACTTTAGTGTAAATGTTAGGCTAAGATTAGGTCAGAAGTCGGCAAACTTTTCAGATGGACGGTATTGTGGTATTTCATCATTATAGGGTCATCAATTTGAAAACTGGTTGGATATGTATCGTCCGACATCCTTAATTATTTGCGATTGTGAACAGTATGGTTTCCTCATGTCTAATCCTTATAGACACTCTTAGCGCCTTTTGATTTAGATTGTTAGTTCTTCAGAAAAGGTTAGGTCTACTGATTTATTTGAGATAAACCTATTTAGTGTCGTCATCATAAGGTCGTCAGTCCTAAGACTTCTTGAACACGCACCTCCACTCTTTCCTATCCTGAGCTAATCTTTAAATTTCCCTAAAACTAAAACAACCCACATCCTTAACTATTTGCGAGCAGTAATCTAACCTAGGTCTACCTCTACCCGACCTACCGTTTGTGCCTCTAATATGTCCCTGACTAGATCTTCATGCCTGAGAAGGTGTCCTACCAGCCTATCTCGCCTATTTCTTAGTGATTTCCATAGAGTCCTCTATTCTCCTATTCTTTCTAATATCCCTTCATTTCTAACCTTATCTATCCACGGGATCGTCACCTGTCTGACTCCCTTCCTAATATTTACTTCTTTACATTGCGTCCCCATCTCTATGACTGCCTGTTGCACTTTATACAAATTAAGTATAACACTTCTGTCTGTGTAACTCATCCCTACACTTTTAAGTATATTTAACATCTTGTCCCATTTACACTACAAATCCTATGTACGCACTCTTTCTTTTTTCTATCGTTTTCCCTATTATTACCCGTAAGCTAGAATGGCCTTCCGCGTTCTTCTATTTCTTCTAAACCCAAATTGATCTTCCCGTAATAGTTCTTCCGCCCTTTGTTTCCATCCTCCTCTGTACAAAATAGAAAATGTAAAACGCTTGTTTTCTTCTAAACTTCAATTTTTATTTACATTTGTATGATTTTAAATGTGCTTCTTAATTTTGAAATTCTAAACGTGACCTAACTACGACGGCTTGGTTTTTTCTCATCCTATAATCACAGTGTTTCTACAAACTGATTTTTATCGGGAAAACAATCAAAAGATTAGTTAAAATTGAGTTTCGCTTGCTCTTCCGTTGCAGAATACCCCAAGAAAAGCTTGCATATGTCCTATGTGATGTTTGTAGTTGGAGATTAAGGGAGAGGTGCAAACAAAATATGGAATGACGCATTGACTATTGAATTAATCGGTTGTTCAGTAGTAAAATCACTATTCAAATTATTATAGTAACTTCTTTCGTCCGATAGGGGAGTACAATTTAACAGACAATGTCAACATGCTCATGCGGTGCCGTGATTTTTTATTGGATACAGTCGTTAATTAAACGATAAGTTCTTTTAAACCGCGACGGTATAATAACGCGCTTTTTTAACGATTGTTGAGTATAGAAGGAAAATTTTCAATATTTATTTCAATCAATCAATAATTTTTTTCCACTCGAGACGCGATACGTCCACCCACATCTTCAATAATATGGTGTAATTAATTCCTTTTGTTTGACGTTACCGTCACCGAGTGTTGTGTTGAGTTGTTTACTTTCGCCCTTGTACCCTTTTATCTATTTTAAATGTCTTAATTGTGATATCGCACCATTTACTAATTGAATTCATCGGACAGCATCGGATACTACGCGTTATCGATTTGGACGAAAGGACATATCACAAAAACCTTGGACACAAATGGCTTATATACGTATGTACAATTGTATATAATACATAATAGAATCGCTTTCTGTCGCTAGTACGTCTATGGAAAAATACCTACGTACATTGGAACTAAGGTCGGAATTAATAATTCACCAAATTGTACACGCATTAGCGCATGACATTGGCCGGTACATAGTCTTGTACTGACACGCATACCAACCTAGATTAATAAAACAGGGAGCAACAGGGAATAACAAAACTTTTTTCCGATTTTTTCTCGATCCTGGCCGCACTTCACTATCAGTCTTCAATTTCTCATCATGACAGTTGCGATCTCGGGATTGTCTCTTGCATTTTACCGTACGGGGATGCGGTTGTGAATCGACTTTTCATGTTTTCCCTTCACCGCGAAAAGCGTCAATAATTCAAAACCTGAAATTGATCCAGTAATAATGGCGACAAAATACAAACACGGTGTTCGACACGGATATGTTGACGTGCGTGTATGTTAGTTTGATTGTATGCAGTTTTTGTCAACACGTTCACGTGGCCGAAGTTCCGCAATTGCCAGTGCCGCTGCTGTTCATCGTAATTGGCTTTTGTTAAAGCGAAGTTGACACAGTCCGCTGCACTTGACGTTTAAAGCTCGCGCAAGTTGAATTACCGTCGTTGCAATTTTCAAGTTTTGTTTTTCGTTGCGGAAAATGCTGCGGTTGGCGGTTAAGTGGCGTTTACCCTGTTGTCGCGCTAATTTGTAGGGAAATTTGACTTTTGGCACGTAATTGGACGGATTTTTTGATGTCATATCTTCATAAATTGCACATATGTGTATGTGAACAAAAGGGACCGGTAGATTTTTAAATAATTCTTAATATAGATGAGGGAAAATTGAGGAAAATCGAAATGACACAAAATTTTCGTATATGAAATTGTGAACACGTAATATATATCTATGTGAATAATAATAATAATAATTTTTTCAAGGACGATGAATATTGTAATGAAGGGTAGTTTGTCATGTTATTTATGTATTTATAAATAGGCAATACAAAACGTTTTCCACTACATTTTGTTAATGCCTAATACTTTTGTTTATTGAAAAATTTACGTTAGTTTTTATTGTTACAATTTTGAAACTATGTAGTGGTTCCTAAAAATACTTGTACAAACAATTTCACTATTTCTTGTATCTCTGAGTAAATCGTGCAGTCGTGTTTTTGAAGATATTTTAGTTTTATTCGAAACATAAGAAACGTTTTATGAAAACTGTGCTGTAGAATAAACAAGTGATCAAAATGCTGGGATTCAGGACTTTTAAAATTAACAGATTTCGACACGCCGATTATGAAATTGTACTTGGTAAGATTTTTTCTATTTGATCTTGAAGAAGGTGTTTCTAATTTTTTTGTTTGAACAATTTCGTCCTAAAGTGGTTAACTGGAAACTAATGTTAAAATTGACATATAAATAAATAAAAAGTCCTGGCGGAAGAAAAATAGATCAACCATACATAATTTACGGTATCTAATATGTATGTAAATTTGTAAAAAAATTATACACGTAAAACCTATCGCGTTCCTGATAAACATACCCATCTTTAAAAAGAAAATTATACCATTATTATTAATATTGTTGAATGGTAATTAAAAGTATGCCAAAAACACTTCCAGTTCTTGTCTTCCAACGTTCCCCGCAGTTTTTGATAGGAAAATTGGTTTTTCATTGAATTGTAATAAAATTTTGGGAAAATGTTCTTTGAATCGTCCTGATCAAAAATCAGCTACAAGTCTCAAAATCTCGAGTTATTACCGTTTGTACTTACCTAAAAGTAGAAATTCCTGTAAAATGTTTACCTTTACCCTTTTCACCCTTTAAGTAATAGAATCGGTTAAATTTGGATTTCCTGAGTCTGTATAATGTTTAAATACCTTTAAAAACAGTCAGAACTTCCTTGTCAAGGTAAAATTCGTTGATATAAGCAACATCCATTCATCCTTCCATACGAAAACGCATTAAAATGTCAGTTAATTAAGGTAATCTTCAACGTCCGTAAGTCAAAAACTCGAGGTACATATTTGATACTTGTAACCATTGATACATGAATTAAGAACGATTTTTTCAATTAATTTGTTAGAATCGACTCAAGCCTACATTCTTATTAAAAATGATGTCTTTGACACTAACAAGGGACTACTATTTGAGAATGAAACCATTTATTCCACCGAAGTTTGAGCTTTTGCAATTCTTCCAAATGTATTCGTTGTAACAGTAAATTGAATGTTAAAATGGTCGGAATATTAAGAACATAATCGGGGCTTTATTTAGGGCTAAAGCTTTATTAAACCTCAAGTGTTGATAATACAAAAGCCGCTTATTAACTTTAAGTAGTCGGAGGTTTCTCTTCGCCGACTTCAAATATAGCAAACAATGTATTATTATTAAACGTATTATCTATGGTATATTTATACGTAATAGACCCCAAAATGAGCTTTTTTCTGTGAATAGCTTTCGTTGCCTAGCCAACGAACTCCGGCTGGAGATCTCTTTTACAGAATAACTGACTGCAAATAAAAATTAACGAAACGAAAGGCTTTCGGGGTAAATATTCCTTCAGATGAAAGCTACATTAGTAAATGGAAAATTCGCAGAAGCGAGAAATAAGAGATCAACACGAGAGTGTATAGGTACCAAAAGAAAACATTAACTTAATATCATACAGGGTTACCCATAAATTACATAACGCAAAATTCATAAATTCTTTACTTCCCCTAACACAAATCTTGACCCCCTCCCTCTCACAACGTTACAGAAACAACCCCCTCCAATTTGCGTTACATCTAATCAAAAATTTACATTAAAATCGATTTATGTATTTCGTATACTTAGTACGAAATTGTAGAAATTAAAACGGCAGTCTAGTAATAAAATATTAATATACGATCAATTGGATTTAGTGAGCAACTTTTTGTAATATTGTTCAGTAAAAGATATACCCTTTAGGCGCCTTACTAAGGCGAAATGTGTGGAGTTTTTTATGTTTTATTACTTTTACTTGTAGATATTTCATGCATTTTTGTACAATAGAGGCAAGTTGAGAACCCAACATACCAATATTCTATTATATGCAATCATTAAAGGAAAAATACAGCGTTTTGTAGGGATATTAGTACAAATAGCGTCAACTATCTTTTTATATAAACAATATAGGATTTCCAAGATTCCGATCCCTACCTTCCGGCACCCAAAAGTTTACGTTTAGGTTCTGATCACTTTCAATTTTATTTATTGTGTCCTACTATAAAACATTAAAATAAAATAATATTTAACTATTTAGCACCTGTAGTTGCATGTATACGTCTGCCTCATTTTAATTTGCTTCTTGTTGCTTCTGTGAATGCCGGGGATTATAAATTAAATAGGTACAAGAGCTTTTGTAATTAATAAGAAATTCGGTCGGGATTCGGATATTATTTAGTCTTAGATTTACTTAAACGTTATACGGCTTTCCAACAAGGGTAAGGTCCCAAAGGATTATTGTATCTGTTTGAATAATTCCCGTTTATGTTGTTTACATTTTGTTGCTTACTAATGCCACGTGATGCTTTTGTGCCGTTGCTTGTTATTCAAGTTTTCTTTTTAAGCAAATAGCACAAAAACAAAAGGCCTTAACAAGTATGCTTTAAACAAAGTCTGGACAATTGTTTCAACTAAAAAGCCACGAGTGTATCTATTACACATTTGAAAGCAAACAAAATTTCGTCGTGCAGAATCAAAAAAAATCTGTCTATTTTTATTATCAAGTAACATTTTTATCAATAAAAGTAATATTCTACTCGATTCGTTTTCTGTCTCATAATGCGTGCAGTATAACATCGCATAATAATGGAATATTTAATTTTTCCTTCGAGAGTTACGTCACTCTTGGTCGACCTAATTTTTATTTTTTCTTCGTAAAGGTAAAGGGTTGATTTAATTTATTGACCTCTGACGTTAAAAGGAAAGCTATTTATAGAGTTTGTGATGAATTAATAATACGAAGCAAGTTTGATCACGAACCGGTGAAGTAGGTATCTAATTTAATTCAATATTAAGTTCATTGGTCATTTGGTTTAAATGCATTTGCTTAGTAATCCCTCACAATACTATTAAATGTAGGGTTGTTCGGAAAGTCATTTCGTTTTTTGTTGTGGAAATGAAAGACAGTTTTCCTATAATAAACAAATACTTTATTAAATTATATATTGACCGTTCTGGTCCAACACCTTTTGCCATCTTTCTGGTAGTAGCATAATTCCACGCTCATAAAATTTTTGGTCTTTGCTGGCAAAAAACTGATC
>NW_020438918.1:1125579-1138245 GCF_000699045.2 Agrilus planipennis | reverse complement strand
GCGTTGTACGGGTGCGAAACATGGACAGTGGGAGCGGCGGAAAAGAAAAGGTTAGAAGCGTTCGAAATGTGGTGTTATAGGCGGATGATGAGGATATCGTAGGTAGAAAAGGTTAGAAATGAAGAGGTATTAGAAAGAATAGGAGAACAGAGGACTCTATGGAAGTCAATAACAAATAGGTGGGATAGGTTGGTAGGACACCTTCTCAGGCATGAAGGTCTAGTCAGAGAGATATTAGAGGCAGAAACAGGAGTTAGAGGGGTAGCGGTAGACCTAGGTTAGATTACTGTTCACAAATAGTTAAGGATGTGGGTTGTTCTAGTTTTAAGGAAATGCGAAGTTTAGCTCAGGATAGGAAAGAGTGAGATACATGTCCAACCAGTCTTAGGACTGACGACCCTATGATGATGATGATGTACGACTTTCAGTTACTTTGTTTATGGAAATTTGTTTGTGAAGATTGCATTATTAGCTTTTAACATTTTTTTGGTTGTCGTTTTTTAAAATTGCATCCGTGTAAGTCTGAAGAATGTTGTTAAATGTAGACGGTAAGAGTTGAACAGGAGATTGAAATGTACAAATTTGGCTCGAATTTTTTATAATGGTTAATTACCTACTGGTGGACTATTTTGATCTTCCTTGTACGCTTTATTATCTTCATATCGTTTAGGGTTAGGGAATGTATATGTTTTTAGTAAAAATTTGGCCACCTTGTATGTACATACATGTACTTATTCAGTCTCTGCCCAATTATCTAAATAGTTTCGTAATTGGATGATGACGAGAGGAGCAATCTGGCTCGCATCCCATCACATACAAAGGAGACCCAGGGGATTTAAAAAGTTATGGTTGTAACCACTTAACATATCAAATCATACAAACAACAAAGCGAATGCATGCCAACATTTCGTAGTTTCAATGTGTAGTGACACTTTTTCTTGTAATATCGGAAGTTATTGTTACCGTCTTCGTTTTATTATTTTTTACACTAGTTGCACTAGATTCAACTAAACGATTAAAGTATGAATCGTCCTTCCAAATGTTTTGACGTAAGAAATTTTTCGAGTTTAATTTTCGCCCTGTGGAATTTAACGGTTTATGTATTTTGTAGCGTCCCATATTTTTTCCGCTAATGTGGTTTTCAATTGTTTCAGGTGGGCTCAGCGAACGGCATCGACCTCCAGCTGTATGGGCCCCACATCCAGCCCAGACACGCGGTCATCGCGAACACTGACGGCCTAACTTCAATAACACCCTGTCACGCGGACGCCCACACTTACGTCAACGGACAAAGAATACACCAAACGACCATCCTCAGTCACGGCAACCTTATCAAATTCGGACACAGTAACGCGTATCGGTTCCTGGATCCATCCCAAGAAAACAGGCCGATACGGACATCGGGGGGTGGAGCTGATAGCGCCAGCGTTTACGATAGGTAAGTACCATTTACATAACATTTATTAAAATATTAATGTGAAAATTAATCTTCGATTTTCCATCCACTAGAAACTTCCTCTGGTTAATTCTCGGTTAATTCTCTGAGGAAGTTTGTAGTGGATTGAAAATCGAAAATTAATTTTCACATTAATATCGTATATTAACCACTATTAGTAATTAAAAATGTCATTTATTAAAATATTACGAAGTTACAATTGTCCCCTCTTTCCTACAGTTCAAACGGTCCAGGATAAAATTTGTGGGTCAACGATCCTTGTTAATAGGGGACATAAAACATTGATAATACAAAATAAAATAAAAAAAAATTCTGGTTTGAATTTCGTTAACTAATTATGAGCAGCACTCTAATCCAAATCTTCCTCAATCCCTCTATTCATGTTTTTGATTCTGTCTTTAACTAGCCATTTATATCTTAGAAGATGCCCTACCATCCTATCTCTCCTATTTTTTATTGACTTTCACAGCGTCATTTTTTTTTACTTTTTCTAATACCTCCCCATTTTTAACTCTATATTCATGCTGTTTTCATCATCCCCCTATAACGCCACATTTTTTTCTTTTTCGCCGCGCTCACAATCCATATTTCGCACCCATTTATGTAACATTAATGTTTTCATAACAGAACATCAGTTTAATTATCTATTTTAATAGAAACTGATGATGATATGTCTTGTGTCTACGTAACAAGGTAAGTCTATCACGTTATGTATGTACTTTGATGAAAGCGACATTGTAGGATGTAATGAGGTTCGTAATTAGCAGTGGTTACTTAGCAATTAGCTTACTGCTATTGTTTCACCGTTAATTTACGTTACCATGACGTTAACGTAATTGATTAGTGATACAATCAATCAATCGATGGGTAAGGTTTTTAAACACCCGTCAATTAAGGTTAACACGTCTGTCAGACTGTATAACACGATATTTTTATCCACTAGACGTTTCCGTATTGTATCTACAGTGCGTTGGAAAATATTTCAGGAAAATTGTTAATTATTATCGGGTGCATAAAAATCACACTTTCTTTAGTTAATTAGTGTGAATAATTTTGATCATATTTTATAATTAAAGTTTCATTTTGTACACAGGGTGTTTAAAAATAAATAAAAACGTATAGTTTAATTGATACCTACACATAAAATCCTAAAATTTCGTACTTTTTGGTATATAGTCTTAATTTTTTTGACTACCCATACTTATATCATCATCATTAGAGAGAAAATTTTCAAGTGCCTAGCTTAAATGTTGCTTTTGAAACGTTTCTTGTTTTCCATTATAAAATGTTGCTTTGTGTTGTAGCTTTATTTTTAGTTTTTTTTTTGTTTTTCCTTTTTGTTTGCTAAGTGTCGTTGTGTACTTCCTTCAGCAGGTCGCCCTTAACGTTAAGTACCGCAGAGGTTCCTAAGGAAAATTTCGAGACGACATTCGACCTCGAAGGTAATGTGGAAACGGTTTCCACGGCTAGCGGAGGACTTCGAGAGGATAACAGGTCCCTTGGTTCAACATCGGAAAACAGGTTTGTTCTAATTTCGATTATCCTCTGCTCTGATCTGCTAAACCCCAACTTATACTGTTCCGGGAAAATTGAAACTCGATTTCCCAACAACGGGAAATGTTTGTGTACTTTGCTTAAACCAGGAGTTTGTGTTTTATCATGGTGGTCTTCCTGGTGGATTATTGTATCATGGTAAGGTAAAAAGAGATATCAGCAAGTTTTACACCTTTCACAAATATTTTTTTGGGCCAATTAACATTTAAATGCTCGTCTTTGTACTCCATCATTAATTATGCTCTCTTTGAGTATAGTATTTCCCAAATTAGATTTCTGTTTTGTTCCACTAATGTTTTTAGTCTACCATAATAACCCCTGAGACAACCACATGCTATAGAATTTTATAATCCTAAAATTTTTCATTGTTAAATACTTCCCAAATATGCATAGAATTATTGATTTCCTGTTCGATAAATCAATTATTCCCAGATTAGATAAAAATGGGTACCTACCGTTTATTCTATGGCTAAAATTTATCAAACAATAAATACATACTTGCATATGAGTACACAATTCTCTATCATCTGCATTGGTTTTATTTTCTGTTCTTGCTAAAAATGGATAGCTCAGAAGACTCGACATATGTAAACGATCTCAGAATGACGTCACGTAAGCAGTAAGTTGGTACCATGTGCGCTTGTTAAATTTTCTGCTTGATATCTTTTTTGTCTATTGTATTCGAGTGTTTTCATGTATTTTTAGCTACCGACACATTAAAGGTAAGATATGATCCAGTAATGATACAGTAATTCTTTCTTAATTTTCTTACATTAATAATTTATAATACATCAATGTTTGTTTTCATGCATAGTTAATATTTTTATACTCTGTGTATTAATATTATTAATATAAATCGATATTCGACTGATCGATTCTCGAATAATATAAATTTCATTCTCCTCCCTTCGTTGTAAATCCCAAAAAACGCACCAAAATTAAATTAAGGATTCATTCTTCTAACTGAAAGGGGATGTACATTAATACAAGATGCCACCTATGTGAAAGTAGGTAATTTTTTATCCTTGTTATTTTTCCAGATTAAGCGGCATAGACCGCTATCCCCGTGGTCAAGATCCAATCTTGCCAGCGGTTCTGGAGTTCCCGGAGGAGCCTCAAGAACAATTTTTGGCGCGTGTAATCACTCACCTTGATGTGACGACGCCGACGTTTCGTCTAGCACCCGCCTACACTCTTTACCTGTGCGCTCGATACCGCGCCTCCACCCACTATCGGCCCGAACTCACCCCAACCGAAAGAGCGCACAAGCTCACCCTCCTACTTCAGCACGCGGCAATGCTTATCAGGCACACCGTCCAAGATAGGTAAGCATTCCAAAACCACTTACCACTTGCAATTTATTGAAAGTTTTTTTTATACCTCCTAACATGAAGACAAAACTATACGAACTTTGACAAAATGCTACTAATTTAAAATAATAGCCGAATAAAAATATCAAACAAAATATTAACTTTAGTAACTATACTGAAGTGATTGAATGACTGCAAGTCTCTTAATATTTTCTTTTTTCTTTTATTTTTGGTTTTCTTTTCAGAAGCACCGAAAGTACATCCCAGGCATTTTGGCTTGCGAACGCCAGCGAACTTCTTCATTTTCTCAAGTCTGATAGACACGTAAGTGCGTTTTCAATCCAGGCCCAAGACACTCTTGCCGACGCCGTTCAATTGGCATTCCGAAATCTGGTGGCGTGTCTTACAGGCGAACTGAACGCGGTTATGGGCAATCTGGTGTCAGATGGTAGTGGTACGGGTGACGACCATCCTCGAGATGTCGTCAACGTACTTGGTGTCGCAATGAACCTATTGCGCAAGTGTCGCGTAAACGCCGCCCTTACCATTCAACTGTTTTCGCAACTTTTTCACTGGATCTCGGCGAGAGCCCTTTCCGCTATTATTAACAATCCGGCCCTGTGCAATCGCAGCTTTGGCGTGAAACTTTTTAACAAGTTGAGAAACTTACAGGTACAATCTCTTTTTTTTTTTTTAGTTCGTATTATAAGTGGATTACTAAAGTGTGTTTATTCTTATTTGAAGGCTTGGGCTGAGTCTCAAGGATTAGAATTGGCCGCCGAATGTCATCTTGCCAAAATTGTCCAATGTGCCCATTTACTACAAGCCCCGAAGAGTACAGCTGAAGAACTGGCCAATTTATCAGCGGCTTGTTTTAAGCTGAATTCATTACAACTTAGGGCTTTGCTTACACAGTATAAAGGTGGGAAGTTAGCTAAAATAGGCGGTTATCAAAGCATATAACTTAAATTATTTTATTGTATAGCTGAACCAGGTGAACAAGTGGCACCGCCAGCAATGTTAGAACAAGCAGCTCGTGCGGCAGAGGGCGTTGCTGATGAACTAGCGAGAGCTGAAGGTCGTGAAGTGCGATTACATGAAGATCCCGCTCCACCGTTGCAATTACTTCTTCCAGATGACGGTTTTAGTTGTGATGTTGTTCAAGGTGTCCCTCCTGGACTCGCTGACTTCCTACAACCTCTCCAAGTTTCTGGACTGTGCCGTCTAGCTACCCAACCAACAAGTTCCGGACATTGGACAGTCTATATGAATGCTCCCAGGCCGCCTTCAGCTCTTAGCACTACACAACCAGAGGTTAATACGTCTTCGGTTTTTTTTTTTTAACTTTTCTTATAGCCAGAGATGTTATCGTTAGAAAATTTAAGTTGAATAATGCTTAAGAAATTGTTTCTTTTATTAGATACAGGTGATAAGGCTCCACAAAGCAGGAGGCGGAATGGGACTATCGATTGTAGCTGCAAAAGGGGCGGGACAGGAGCGACTGGGAATTTACATAAAGTCAGTTGTCCCAGGGGGAGCTGCCGATCGTGATGGAAGATTAGCCGCTGGAGATCAACTGTTATCTGTAGATGGACAGTCACTTTTAGGAATAACGCAAGAAAAGGCAGCAGAATTCCTTGTAAGAACAGGAAGTGTGGTAACATTGGAAGTAGCAAAGGGAGGTGCTGTTTATCACGGACTGGCTACCCTTTTGCAACAGCCCAGTCCAACACCCAACAGAGGTAAGTGATTGTCATATAATTCTAGAATTGTTTTATTGATGTCTTCGTTAAATGCCGGTTTGTAGTAATATATATTGAAAAAATTAATGTAACAATAATTTGGTTACTTAATGAAATTAGTAGCTGATCAAGAAGTATTAATTAAAAATTTTTTCTTCGGTCAAGCAAAAGGTTANTATGAGCTCTCAAAGCATATAAAAATTATACTGCTTAAATGTGAAGTTGGGTGCAAAAGTATACAATTCAATCCTCTGTCGGGAAAAAACGAAATGACTTTCCGAACAACCCGATAGTTTTATTATGAGAATTAAGCGTTTTATTACAAGTTACAAGATTTAATCGTTCGTTCTTGCATTTCCCTTATTTTACAAAAAGAAGACGAGAGCATTACTTTGTATCTAACCATTTCACGGTTGTCCTGGCAATTTATCTGGGTAACTCTGCGAGCGGATAATATCTCTGTAAACATCCAGAAGAACAATAAAAAGTACAAAGTATATGTCTTCCACCGGTTACAGAAACAAACGACTGCTTCCGTTATATTTTCACTAAAAAGAGCAAGACTATATACGACGTTATTGTTGATGTTCTGTGCAATAATTTGTTTGTAATTTTTCAATGCAAGATCTGGAAAATAATAAAATATTTTGTTATAATTTCAAGGATTTAATGTTGTTTTCTTGTTTTTAGTTTTTTTATTAAAATTATTCTATAAATACTTCAATCTGCAGTTCTAATTATTCAAGCTATGTACTTGCAGTTCTAAAAACTTTATAGAAAAGTAAAGTCATCCGTAGGTGTCTACATGAAACTAATTTTTGAAAATTGATGGAGTTTGATCGTCCTATCTCCTTTGCTTGCTTTGTTCTATACTTCGAAGAAATTTGAATATTCAATTACAAATAAAGATAAATAATTCTTGTTTTGAAAATTCGGATCATTGGAATAGGATTATTTTCAAAATATTTTCAAGAATAATTCTATATATTGAATGACAAGCTTCTGGGTCAGCATTGATTGAACTTAAGTTTTCATTCTTTAACATTTATAAATTCGTATTTGAATTTGTAATTTCCACTTGAAAGAAATCATTACTTTCATATTTGTGTGCGTAAGTGAGTTATTTTTAGAATGACCTTTTTAAGTCGACCTATATTTTACAAATGTAGGGCTTTCCATATATATTAGAGGAAATACGCATACTATTTTGATAATGAACTTTTCTTTCGCTGCTATTACGATTGTAATACTATCTTGCTTGATTACGACAACATGTTTTAGGGGGTAGTGAAATTTTTTTACCTAATAAAAACATTTCAAGCTCATTGCATTTTTGCATTTATATAAAACCTTTAAAAGAAACATCATCGAAAGGGCATATTGGTAGATACTAAAAACTAACGTTTTATATCCTGTTATATATATATATATATGTAAGTTTTCTGTATTGTCGGACCTTTCAATGTTGCAATACAAACCCGACAGCCTGTTCTACCCTGTCTAATCTAGATTTTACTAGTTTGTGTTGTTAGATTAAATGGGTTAGGTTAGGTTATGTTAGGTAAAAGTCCTCGCCCCCTAAGGGCTTTTCCTGTCTCATCTCATAGATGAACCTGCCCTAGAGACAAACAAAACTGCACATAAGAAAGATACCCTAAGCGCATAATAAGCAATGGTCTTCAGTAGGTAAAAAAGATTTTGGGCGAACCTATTTTTATCGGGAGGCCCATTTGTGTATAATTAATTAAAAGACTACCGGGTACCGTACCTGACAAAATCCGTAACTTTGCATAATTTCGGATGTTGTCTAAAAGAGTCCGATAATGCGCGGTTTTCGTAAAAAAAACTTAAAAGTTATCTCCATACACAACGAACTTTGTCGGATAAATTTTAGGTACATATACAGGGTGCATTTCTATTACACCCTATATATTTCGGTGATACCAACTCACCGGCTTGGAAAAAACTTCTACAGCGAAGACTCAGCCAGTATAGATGATGTTAATATAATTCTGGGAAATTAAATATGTATAAAGCTGTTATTACTGGTGTAATTTAGAAAGCTCTAAATAAAAAACGTAGTAATAAAAACAATGACAGCTTGCTTCTGGTGAAGTTGTTCCATTGTTTCTGTAATGGTGTTTACGTCAAAAGTAGCGCCTCATTCACTGTACGACCACTTTAGACTTGCGCCCCTAAGTGCTTGGTTCAGCAGTTTCCTTTCCAAGTGCGCTTTGTCACCGCGTTAGAAAATAATTGCCCTCTTTATCCGTTAAGATCGTAACACTCAGGTAATTAGTTGAAATTATCGTTTGCTGTTTCAAATGAATAGACGTCCCTTGTCACACAACTAATCCGATTAAACGAAAGCTCAAGTGCCTGAAGAGGGGGGGAGGGTATTCGATAAACCGTATTTAACAAAATTAACTTCTAATACTGATAACGACAAAAAACTATTTATTTACACTAATTATTGAAGAACTTAAAAACACTATTAAATTATTACTAAACTTAGGTTATGAAGTATTCTTTTTAGTTACACTACTGTTGATATATCACTATTCACTGGACTATTTATATCACTGCTGTCACTGTCAATTTATTTTCCGATTCACTTCTGCAACGGTCAATTTATTGCTTCCCTTTCTCGGCGATCGTCTCTTCCTTTAAATGCTCTTTTGCTTACTTTCTGGAACCTTCTGGAGACATCCGGATAGTTTATTTTTTCTTTGAACTGTTTAACTGCTTTCCCAGAACGCAGGTACGACACACACATTTACAAATACGGCGTACATGAAGAAAGGCGCCCGCGGCTAGTCGCCGAATCGATAAGCCGTTCACGCACACGTGTGCCCTATCGCACACGAACACACTCGTGCTCGCTACATTATTATATTTTTAAATAAAATACATTTCAAATTAATTCATTTTATGTTTTATTTACTGATGAACAATTTAGTTAGTTACCTCAATACCAACTTCGAACTCATTAATTTTTTTTTTAGTGTGAATTGTTTAAAATAGAACTTTCTCTTTTGTTTCAGGCTCCATCATGTTCCACGTTAGACGAAGACCAGCAGATTGTGCTCCCAGAAAAAGAAAGAAAAAGCCGGGTGCCTTGGGAGCTACTGCTACAGGAAGTGGACGGGAACCGAGATTGGAAGCTGCCCCGTTGCTGGTTGAATTGGGGCCTGATGGATCAGCTCCGTCCCCCGGTGATACCGCCAGAAGTTTACGACTGTCGAAGGACGTTATGGAGGTAGGTGGATTGTTGTTTCTCGCATTTATCTACATTTGTCTTTCGAACTTTTCCTGATGAGCGTTCAACCGGATTTTATTGCATGTCTGTTCCTTGTTTATCTTTGTTGTCTGCAATAAAACTCGGAATACGCTCTAACATCTTCAAATTGTCGTATATCTGTAAATAAAACAGACTGTTTTTCTAATTCTAGTCTGATAAAATCTTCAAATACCTGAAAGTTTATACAAATTGTTAGGAACTCGAAGGGAAATGTTATATAAAGAGTATCCTTTATTAATTATACAAACATTATTGTTTCATATCAAAATATAAGCAGTATTGCGCATTTTAATTGAAGGCTCTTTTTGTATCATGATATTTGCCTTATTTTATCCAACAAATTTTCGGACTAATTTTGGTAACTATTGAACACATTTTGGTCGTTTTCATCAGTGTAAATTAGAAATTTAGATCATAAACTTATTTAGGGATTAATTAAGATTTTGGGATAACCGTTTAACTAAATAATACTTACATATACATTTGAAAATGACATTTATGGATTATTCGTAAATATGTGCGCATGCTAATGGGCTTATGCATGGTTTTACGTCAATACTATACGTATGACGGATGAAATTGGTCGGACAGGAAAGCTTGAATGTTCATGTACGATACGTGACTTAATGATGAATATGATTTTACAAGCCACTTTGTATTACATTAATTAATTTTGTAATGAGGATAAATTCAATTCAAAGTTGTAAAAATTAAAGAGAATAGGCACCTACTCGACCTTTTCGATTAAAGGCATCGGAAATATCAAATTCATTGAAAATAAAATGGTTAAGGAACTTTAATATTTTCCCTATCCGCCTCCCTTTTGTTTTTTTTTACAGGGTAATGAATTTTAAACGAGAACAAATAAATTTGACCCGAACGAGAGTAAAAGGTTTTAATTTAATAATGTAATAATAAACATAATTTATTGATTACTCTAAATTACTCAGCGAATAATGTAAGGGGTGGAGAATAAGACAATAGGAGATGAAAAAATAATTTGATATTCACGTCCTTGTTTCGTTAAATGATTTTATTGGTTATAATTTATAGACGAGCATAATTTTCTACAAAAAATATGTTCATACGAAGTGAAAAATGATGATCAGGAAAAAGTAAATTAATATAATCTATGTATGGTTAATTTAGAAATTCGGAAAAGGTTGTTAAAGGTGTATGTTTGGAGCGCGGCGTTGTACGGGTGCGAAACATGGACAGTTAGCGCAGTCGAAAAGAAAAGGTTAGAAACCTTCGAAATCTGGTGTTATAGGCGAATGATGAGGATAACGTGGGTATAAAAGGTTAGAAATGAAGAGGTATTAGAAAGAATAGGAGAACAGAGGACTCTATGGAAGTCAATAACAAATAGGTGGGATAGGTTGGTAGGACACCTTCTCAGGCATGAAGGTCTAGTCAGAGAGATATTAGAGGCAGAAACAGGAGTTAGAGGGGTAGCGGTAGACCTAGGTTAGATTACTGTTCACAAATAGTTAAGGATGTGGGTTGTTCTAGTTTTAAGGAAATGCGAAGTTTAGCTCAGGATAGGAAAGAGTGAGATACATGTCCAACCAGTCTTAGGACTGACGACCCTATGATGATGATGATGTACGACTTTCAGTTACTTTGTTTATGGAAATTTGTTTGTGAAGATTGCATTATTAGCTTTTAACATTTTTTTGGTTGTCGTTTTTTAAAATTGCATCCGTGTAAGTCTGAAGAATGTTGTTAAATGTAGACGGTAAGAGTTGAACAGGAGATTGAAATGTACAAATTTGGCTCGAATTTTTTATAATGGTTAATTACCTACTGGTGGACTATTTTGATCTTCCTTGTACGCTTTATTATCTTCATATCGTTTAGGGTTAGGGAATGTATATGTTTTTAGTAAAAATTTGGCCACCTTGTATGTACATACATGTACTTATTCAGTCTCTGCCCAATTATCTAAATAGTTTCGTAATTGGATGATGACGAGAGGAGCAATCTGGCTCGCATCCCATCACATACAAAGGAGACCCAGGGGATTTAAAAAGTTATGGTTGTAACCACTTAACATATCAAATCATACAAACAACAAAGCGAATGCATGCCAACATTTCGTAGTTTCAATGTGTAGTGACACTTTTTCTTGTAATATCGGAAGTTATTGTTACCGTCTTCGTTTTATTATTTTTTACACTAGTTGCACTAGATTCAACTAAACGATTAAAGTATGAATCGTCCTTCCAAATGTTTTGACGTAAGAAATTTTTCGAGTTTAATTTTCGCCCTGTGGAATTTAACGGTTTATGTATTTTGTAGCGTCCCATATTTTTTCCGCTAATGTGGTTTTCAATTGTTTCAGGTGGGCTCAGCGAACGGCATCGACCTCCAGCTGTATGGGCCCCACATCCAGCCCAGACACGCGGTCATCGCGAACACTGACGGCCTAACTTCAATAACACCCTGTCACGCGGACGCCCACACTTACGTCAACGGACAAAGAATACACCAAACGACCATCCTCAGTCACGGCAACCTTATCAAATTCGGACACAGTAACGCGTATCGGTTCCTGGATCCATCCCAAGAAAACAGGCCGATACGGACATCGGGGGGTGGAGCTGATAGCGCCAGCGTTTACGATAGGTAAGTACCATTTACATAACATTTATTAAAATATTAATGTGAAAATTAATCTTCGATTTTCCATCCACTAGAAACTTCCTCTGGTTAATTCTCGGTTAATTCTCTGAGGAAGTTTGTAGTGGATTGAAAATCGAAAATTAATTTTCACATTAATATCGTATATTAACCACTATTAGTAATTAAAAATGTCATTTATTAAAATATTACGAAGTTACAATTGTCCCCTCTTTCCTACAGTTCAAACGGTCCAGGATAAAATTTGTGGGTCAACGATCCTTGTTAATAGGGGACATAAAACATTGATAATACAAAATAAAATAAAAAAAAATTCTGGTTTGAATTTCGTTAACTAATTATGAGCAGCACTCTAATCCAAATCTTCCTCAATCCCTCTATTCATGTTTTTGATTCTGTCTTTAACTAGCCATTTATATCTTAGAAGATGCCCTACCATCCTATCTCTCCTATTTTTTATTGACTTTCACAGCGTCATTTTTTTTTACTTTTTCTAATACCTCCCCATTTTTAACTCTATATTCATGCTGTTTTCATCATCCCCCTATAACGCCACATTTTTTTCTTTTTCGCCGCGCTCACAATCCATATTTCGCACCCATTTATGTAACATTAATGTTTTCATAACAGAACATCAGTTTAATTATCTATTTTAATAGA
>NW_020438918.1:1098006-1125504 GCF_000699045.2 Agrilus planipennis | reverse complement strand
AACAACGGGAAATGTTTGTGTACTTTGCTTAAACCAGGAGTTTGTGTTTTATCATGGTGGTCTTCCTGGTGGATTATTGTATCATGGTAAGGTAAAAAGAGATATCAGCAAGTTTTACACCTTTCACAAATATTTTTTTGGGCCAATTAACATTTAAATGCTCGTCTTTGTACTCCATCATTAATTATGCTCTCTTTGAGTATAGTATTTCCCAAATTAGATTTCTGTTTTGTTCCACTAATGTTTTTAGTCTACCATAATAACCCCTGAGACAACCACATGCTATAGAATTTTATAATCCTAAAATTTTTCATTGTTAAATACTTCCCAAATATGCATAGAATTATTGATTTCCTGTTCGATAAATCAATTATTCCCAGATTAGATAAAAATGGGTACCTACCGTTTATTCTATGGCTAAAATTTATCAAACAATAAATACATACTTGCATATGAGTACACAATTCTCTATCATCTGCATTGGTTTTATTTTCTGTTCTTGCTAAAAATGGATAGCTCAGAAGACTCGACATATGTAAACGATCTCAGAATGACGTCACGTAAGCAGTAAGTTGGTACCATGTGCGCTTGTTAAATTTTCTGCTTGATATCTTTTTTGTCTATTGTATTCGAGTGTTTTCATGTATTTTTAGCTACCGACACATTAAAGGTAAGATATGATCCAGTAATGATACAGTAATTCTTTCTTAATTTTCTTACATTAATAATTTATAATACATCAATGTTTGTTTTCATGCATAGTTAATATTTTTATACTCTGTGTATTAATATTATTAATATAAATCGATATTCGACTGATCGATTCTCGAATAATATAAATTTCATTCTCCTCCCTTCGTTGTAAATCCCAAAAAACGCACCAAAATTAAATTAAGGATTCATTCTTCTAACTGAAAGGGGATGTACATTAATACAAGATGCCACCTATGTGAAAGTAGGTAATTTTTTATCCTTGTTATTTTTCCAGATTAAGCGGCATAGACCGCTATCCCCGTGGTCAAGATCCAATCTTGCCAGCGGTTCTGGAGTTCCCGGAGGAGCCTCAAGAACAATTTTTGGCGCGTGTAATCACTCACCTTGATGTGACGACGCCGACGTTTCGTCTAGCACCCGCCTACACTCTTTACCTGTGCGCTCGATATCGCGCCTCCACCCACTATCGGCCCGAACTCACCCCAACCGAAAGAGCGCACAAGCTCACCCTCCTACTTCAGCACGCGGCAATGCTTATCAGGCACACCGTCCAAGATAGGTAAGCATTCCAAAACCACTTACCACTTGCAATATATTGAAAGTTTTTTTTATACCTCCTAACATGAAGACAAAACTATACGAACTTTGACAAAATGCTACTAATTTAAAATAATAGCCGAATAAAAATATCAAACAAAATATTAACTTTAGTAACTATACTGAAGTGATTGAATGACTGCAAGTCTCTTAATATTTTCTTTTTTCTTTTATTTTTGGTTTTCTTTTCAGAAGCACCGAAAGTACATCCCAGGCATTTTGGCTTGCGAACGCCAGCGAACTTCTTCATTTTCTCAAGTCTGATAGACACGTAAGTGCGTTTTCAATCCAGGCCCAAGACACTCTTGCCGACGCCGTTCAATTGGCATTCCGAAATCTGGTGGCGTGTCTTACAGGCGAACTGAACGCGGTTATGGGCAATCTGGTGTCAGATGGTAGTGGTACGGGTGACGACCATCCTCGAGATGTCGTCAACGTACTTGGTGTCGCAATGAACCTATTGCGCAAGTGTCGCGTAAACGCCGCCCTTACCATTCAACTGTTTTCGCAACTTTTTCACTGGATCTCGGCGAGAGCCCTTTCCGCTATTATTAACAATCCGGCCCTGTGCAATCGCAGCTTTGGCGTGAAACTTTTTAACAAGTTGAGAAACTTACAGGTACAATCTCTTTTTTTTTTTTTAGTTCGTATTATAAGTGGATTACTAAAGTGTGTTTATTCTTATTTGAAGGCTTGGGCTGAGTCTCAAGGATTAGAATTGGCCGCCGAATGTCATCTTGCCAAAATTGTCCAATGTGCCCATTTACTACAAGCCCCGAAGAGTACAGCTGAAGAACTGGCCAATTTATCAGCGGCTTGTTTTAAGCTGAATTCATTACAACTTAGGGCTTTGCTTACACAGTATAAAGGTGGGAAGTTAGCTAAAATAGGCGGTTATCAAAGCATATAACTTAAATTATTTTATTGTATAGCTGAACCAGGTGAACAAGTGGCACCGCCAGCAATGTTAGAACAAGCAGCTCGTGCGGCAGAGGGCGTTGCTGATGAACTAGCGAGAGCTGAAGGTCGTGAAGTGCGATTACATGAAGATCCCGCTCCACCGTTGCAATTACTTCTTCCAGATGACGGTTTTAGTTGTGATGTTGTTCAAGGTGTCCCTCCTGGACTCGCTGACTTCCTACAACCTCTCCAAGTTTCTGGACTGTGCCGTCTAGCTACCCAACCAACAAGTTCCGGACATTGGACAGTCTATATGAATGCTCCCAGGCCGCCTTCAGCTCTTAGCACTACACAACCAGAGGTTAATACGTCTTCGGTTTTTTTTTTTTAACTTTTCTTATAGCCAGAGATGTTATCGTTAGAAAATTTAAGTTGAATAATGCTTAAGAAATTGTTTCTTTTATTAGATACAGGTGATAAGGCTCCACAAAGCAGGAGGCGGAATGGGACTATCGATTGTAGCTGCAAAAGGGGCGGGACAGGAGCGACTGGGAATTTACATAAAGTCAGTTGTCCCAGGGGGAGCTGCCGATCGTGATGGAAGATTAGCCGCTGGAGATCAACTGTTATCTGTAGATGGACAGTCACTTTTAGGAATAACGCAAGAAAAGGCAGCAGAATTCCTTGTAAGAACAGGAAGTGTGGTAACATTGGAAGTAGCAAAGGGAGGTGCTGTTTATCACGGACTGGCTACCCTTTTGCAACAGCCCAGTCCAACACCCAACAGAGGTAAGTGATTGTCATATAATTCTAGAATTGTTTTATTGATGTCTTCGTTAAATGCCGGTTTGTAGTAATATATATTGAAAAAATTAATGTAACAATAATTTGGTTACTTAATGAAATTAGTAGCTGATCAAGAAGTATTAATTAAAAATTTTTTCTTCGGTCAAGCAAAAGGTTACAGATGCAGTTGCAAGTGCCATCATTTACTAGGTACCTCATTAATTGATTACTTTGTATCGCCAAATCAAGCGTAAACATACTAATTTTTTGTAGGCTAAAAAATTATAATGTAGGCTAGAATTAAGCATTTGCTTTTTTCCCTTTTGACATGCAGCTTGGGATTATCCACATTATTACCACGATTCCGAAGATTCGCTCACAAACACCCCGAAATTCTACTCTCGATCTGCTCCCGCGTTCAAACCCAAATCGAACGTCTTTTTCAATTCAGATGATAGTCTGTATAAAGCTGAATTAACCAAATTGGTTGTTCCTCGTATACATGTCGAACAGGCACCGGAAATAAGCGTCGAAGTTACAGATTTTTCTGAACCTGTTCCAAAAACAATTGAAATTGGTACATTTTCTGCACATTCTGTTCCCGTAAGAGAACCACGAAGTCAAAGGAGTCTGTCTCTAGACAGGACAGAGAAATGCTTAGCAAATTACGGTATTTTTGGCGGCAGTGCCTCGAATCTTTTACGAGTCGGTGGAAAACGATTCAACAGTCAATATCGCATTTCATCTTCATTACAAGAGTTGTCTAGTTCTACGTCAAGTATGAGTAGTAACATTCATGAATCTAATCTGGATCTTACACAAATAGATCCCAATACACCTATTAAAAGATGGAAATCTCCAGATTATGTTAGAGAAGGACACGTTAAAGTGCTTGCAAAACATTTTGAACATGTTATGGCAAAAAGACACAGTTTCGGAAGCTCATCTAGTTTTCCTCAACTTAATGATGATATATTGTCCAAGCCAAAAAGCTTTAGCGCAGAAAGATTGGACGATAACAAACTAAATGATTATGAGCGACGAGAAGTTTTGAAAGTTCTTTATGATTGGAGTATTAGTGGATCCGATTCAAAAACGGGTATTCGACTTTGCTTAAAGAAGGTTGACAAAAAGAACAGCGAAACGTCATTGGCTGTAAATGAGGATGAAAGTTTTTCTACTAGAAATAAAGTTCCTTGTGTGAAATTTAAATCTGAAAGTGATTTGTCGCCAAAAATTACGAAAGCTGATATAAATAAACATTCTTCAGAAAAAAACTTAACCAAAATAAGTGATGATTCTTTTTATCACGAGTGTTCGTTTGATAATTGCATATTCAATAAGAAATTCAGAACTGAAACAGTCGGGACCAATTTCAATTCCAATAAGACAACAGTACCAGCTAGCAAATCGTTCCCACCCACAAAGAAACTCAAAGGCATACTAAAAGTCAACAGGGATCAATTATTTAATGCTCACATTAACCATAAGACTGACAGACCTATAGGAAATAGACGCCATAGCGACACCGTACCTCTTCCTTTCATGAATCATTTGGTTCGTTTCGGCAGCTTGGAGAAACTTAGCCAGGATAAAAGTAAAACATGGACCAGGAGTAAAAAGTTTCCTGAATCATATATAGTTAGGAGACCTAAAAACGATAAACTGTGCACAGAAAAGTTGCATGATGATATAACGTGCAAAAACATGTCTTCTAAAGGTTGGAAAAGCTGCTCTGACTTAAAATCTAAACATCATATAGTTAGAAAATGTTGCAAAAATGCCGGAAATACTTGCCCTCTGGTACTTAGGAGTTCATTGCTAAACGCAGACCGCAAATTCTTCAGTTGCGATAATATAAATAAAGACAGCATAGAAGAATCAGAACTGCGCTTGCGTTTAGCTAGTTTCGATCGTAAGATTGGAGATCCATGTTGCACCTTGTTCGTACCTTTTTATTTTTATTAGTGTATATATGTAATATTGTTCAGCAGACGTTCGCTTGTTTTTATTAGACTTGATCTGTTTTATTTACATCTTGAGCACAGTGCATTCAATCAGTGTTTCATAGATCTGAAAAGCCTCTTCCTTTTTATTTATTATTTGTGTTTTAGCATAGTATGTGATGTTAGCTAATCGCCACATAAACAGACTTAGCAGTCCTTTTTTAAAATGTTTAACAAGTGGCTGCTAACTTTGATATATCATTAAGTAAAAATTTCCTGTCAGTTTTAATTATTATTAATCGTAGTATAAACTGCAGGAGATTTTGTCATAATTCATTGTGTTCCATTATTTTTCTCTTAATTTTTTTGTAGCAAATATTGTTCGTTTGACATACTGTTTCGCGTTCTAGGTCCTAGGCGCATGTCAGAGCGAGATCTTCCATCGCGAGTAGATTCTGAACGTAGTATTCCTTCTTCAAAGTCTGTACCTGCTCTGCATCATATTTCACCTGGTGCAGAGCAGCCTTCTAGAGTAGGTGGCGGAGCCCACGATGTCTTCAACCCCGGCTACAGCCGAACTTCCTCGAATAATAGCATCAATACGAACAGCGCCGTTGTTGGTAGTGGTGGGGGTGGTGGTAGTGCTCCTCAAGTGATTAGCAGCAACCCAGTGAACAATCCTGTCAATAATCTTCGAAGTCGTTCAACACACAACCTCCATCAGGACTCCGGTTTTTATCAAAATCTCAGTGTTTATCGTAATAATATACCAAACCCTCAACAGTTGGGCGACAGGTAAATAAAAATTGGTATTTATAATTTTTTTTATTCCATGTACGATCCATTTTGTTACAGGACGTCAGCATTAAGAAGCTCTCAGAATTCTTTACAGTCAACAGTTCAAAATAATCCTCAGCGACCTGTATCCGCTTATTATCCTCAAGCGTCTGTGCAGTCTCCTGCAATACGTTCTAATTTACATCAGTCAATTCCAAATCTCAAAAGTCCCCCTACAACCCAACGTCTTCAGAACGATGATTCTCGTTCTGGTTCTTTTCCAAGTGTTAACCAACAGTATCCGCTAACTTTTAACCACAAACCGCCTGTAAATAGTAGCTACGGAAGTCCTAACAATACTAGTGGCTACGGGGTGTCTCCACAAGGTCAATATAATAGAGGACATGGCGTTCAAAACTATGATCAGAACTATAATTCACCATACACCAATCAGAATTACGGAGGACAAACTAATCAACACCATCCAGGCCAACCACCCGAGAATTTTACAAGTCACCCTCACCAGAACCACATTTATAATGTTCAAAAGCAGTCTTACGGCCATAGTGGTTATGGAGGTCAGCCACAAAACCAAAGTTACTCGGGACCAAACCAAAATCACTATCCAAAATCCCATGAAACCGAAGTGAATATGAAACAAAGTTATCCTAATAATGGACAGTACGTTCCTAATACTAACAACTCATACCCAAGTCCAACACAAAGTGTTCAAAGTTATTCTAACGGTCACGTTCATCCTGGCGGACGCCATCCAGATGAACCTCATCGATACAGTGGAGGTGGTTTGTTACGTGAAGATGTCCTCAGGCATTCTCAGTTCAATAGAACTGAAGAAATGATGAGATACTCGAGTTCTAATAATATTGCCCAGGCACAACAATACCATCACCGAATACAACCAGAGGAACGAATTCAGAACGAAATGAGGACATCCCGAAGTGATGATTTACTTAAACAGCATACCATCAACAACAATACTCCTGGTGGTGAAATGATGAGATACGCAAGTAGTGGGAATATAAGATCACAAGAGAGCTCCAAAATTGAACTGTCTCAACTTCGTTATAACGACGAGCGTAAAGATGATTTGCGTTCAAACATAAGAGGTCAAGCAAAATTGGTCGAAATGGGCGAAGAATTGCGCAGAAGGCAAAATCGTGTCCTCTCTCCGTCTGTACCCACAGGTCCGCAACATCAACACTTCCATCCGCAACACCAGCCTCAAAATTACCAAATGCAAATGGACAAAAACGTCCAAAATCTCCAAACTATGAATCTTAATCAACCGCTGAATAGTTACGTACCCCAGCCTGCATATTATAGCGGAACTCAAACAACCCCTACAACATCAAAATCACACCCGAATCTTGTAGTGAAAAACACTCGCAAAATTGAAGATCCTCCCGAACTCCCACCTCCCACTACGCATCCTCTGTATACAGCTAGTATGCATGACCCGCCTAAAATGGCGTTCTATCCGAATTGTAATAATGTTCAGAACAAGTTGCCGGTACGAGATCCTTGGGCTCGCGAAGAACAGGAAAAACAAGCGGAAATGAGGCGAGAACAGGCACGTCAATGGCAGGAGCAACAAATTAGAGAACTTATGTCATTACCGTACCGTACACCACAGCAAGAGGAGCAATTACGGGTGTTACAGTTAGAGAGAGAGTTTCAGAGGAGAGCACTCGAAGCAGCAGAACAGGATGATGACGATACCGAAGAAAAGGTAAACGATTATATTTCAAAATCCCACTTCCATGTTGTTTATGTTTTATTACCAATATTTAAAAAACAATTACTGCCGAAGACTTAATATGTAAGGTATTACATTTTCGTTCTATTTGCAGGAAAGTCCCACATCAACTCCATCGATTCAGTCCGTTCAGCCTCCTGCCTCCTCCAGTATTAATACAACCGTAACAACTCATACGACACCGATAATGTCGAAGATTGAACATCCTCCGTCGATATTGAAACCTGGCGTTGCAAACAATCACACAGTTGAACCAGAAGTACCCCCACCTCCGCCCGAAAGAGGTTCAAGCTTTGCTGTAATGTCAATGCATAATAAGGAGGCAATTAAGAGGGTGACTTTTGACGATTCGTCCGCGACTGTTACAACTTCTCCTCCAAAAACGCTCGTCATTGAAGAACCCATAAGGGAAGATCCCAACGTAAGTTTGAGTTTATTTTTTGCTCTACCTCAGTTTGTTATTGTTACTTATTCTGTATGCGAGATTTTTTGTAATTTTAAGTTATGTTATTTATCTATTTTTTCTAAACGCTTTAATGTGTTTTATTATGTTTAACATATCTTTATAGAGCTTTATAAGACAAGCTGAGTCAATGCTGGCATCTCCCACAACCCCCGTCGATTCACCCCACGGGCTTGCACAAGCAACTCCAGGGGTAATAGGAGCCCAAGAGGTGTACCGTGACCCGCGTACTAGAAGATTGGCGGAACAACAAGCACAGTGCAAACCCGAAACGGTACCTGAAAAGTTGTCGTTCAAAGAAAAAATGAAAATGTTTGCCATGGAAACGGGTGAAGCGGGTACGCCGAAAGATAAGAGCAAAATTTCGAGGGCGCAGCGCGAAATCGACAATCTCGGATCACCCGGCTCCGGTCTCGTTCACTGAAAAATAAATTAAGAACAGGAAACATTTGCTCGATAAGACCTTTGTACTTTCGATGACGTAGCGTGAAGAACACGAAGCTTATTTCGATATGACGACAGCCGGTAAGATTTTTCGTTAATACTTTTTGACAACATGAAAAATTCTAATGCCCATTTTAGATAATTAGAAAAAAAATCTTATTTTCTGACTCTTTCTGTGAATAGGAACTTGAACAAAGTTATTTTCATAAATTTACAACGAATTAGTTTTTGGAATTTTCATTTCGAAAAGTCTTCTCATTAGTATTAACCCCGGTGAAATTAGAATGATTATATTTGTTTTCTGCATGAAAATTAATATAAAGTTTTATAGACGGGACAGTATTGGACACATCAAAATAACGAAAGTGGTTTTTAAACTATACTATGTCGTATTTTGAATCTTTCTCATTCTATAAAATTAGTGGCTTAATGGAGTGATATTATCTCTAGTTAGTGTACCAATATTGTAATTAAATATATTACTATTAAGTACATACAGCTGGAGAAGTGAAACGTATACAACGGTCCAGGATAAAATTTGTGGGTCAACGATCCTTGTTAATAGGGGACATAAAACATTGATAATACAAAATAAAATAAAAAAAAATTCTGGTTTGAATTTCGTTAACTAATTATGAGCAGCACTCTAATCCAAATCTTCCTCAATCCCTCTATTCATGTTTTTGATTCTGTCTTTAACTAGCCATTTATATCTTAGAAGATGCCCTACCATCCTATCTCTCCTATTTTTTATTGACTTTCACAGCGTCATTTTTTTTTACTTTTTCTAATACCTCCCCATTTTTAACTCTATATTCATGCTGTTTTCATCATCNAAACTACACTACTATTAGTATTGTAGAATTTATAAAAATCTATATTGAGATTTTTTCAAACATAATCGAATGTCTTAATGGTTTTGACAAGTGCTGTAAATAAGAATTGTACATTGTTTATAAGTAGGATCTGGAGAAATCTGTAATGAATGTAGTCCTGAGGGACACTTTACATTTCATATCAATAATTCACATAAATATATTGCAGTTAATTGTTTTTTTTTTTTGTTTTTTTTTTCTATATACTGTTCATTGCTTACCCTTTTTGCCATTAGATTTGAATTTGATGTGTGAATTCCTCGCCATAAAAGGTAAGACGTTTCGCTGTTATTTCCTTACAGTTTTTCTCCTGTTACTGCTTTTTTTCTCTTAATTTAGATTTCATAAAGCAACACAAAATCACGGTTGTGTTGTGCTAAATTTGAAAGCTTTTCAGCTAGATTTAATTAATAAATGCGTATGTGATAACTAGCAATTGCGTTTACGCTCTGGTTGGAATTTTAAACTTGCTGTGCTAACGTATAAAGTGAGTTTATGCGAAAGTAAAGTCAGGTAAAGTACAGAAAAAATCAGCAGATTTTTTCCAAAACAAAAATTTACGTCGTGTGTTTTGTGTATTTTGAAAGTGCTACACTAAATGTATATCAATTTACTCTGTGCGAAATATGTGGTATATTCTCCTTTTTAACTTTTCGACTACCGTCTTAATTATTAAATAATTAACTTAATCAATTATTATGTAGTTAACTTGACATCCCAACATTAAAAAGTGAAGGAAACTTTATGTGATATGGTTTTGGTATCAAGCTTTAAACGGGCACGTCTGAATATGATATATTAGCTTTTAATTGTCAGTTACTCATTATTATAAATCGAGTCTAAATGGGAAAAGGAAAATATATTTGTACAATTTTGAAAAAAAAAACTATGCTCCTGTAGTTCCTGTAACCACTTCCACATTTTCAAAATGCACATGTGTATATTTGGTAGCATAACTTCAAACGTCAAGAACATTTAAAAAGTAACGTAGTTATAAAAGATGGACTTGAACAGTAATATTTCTCTACAAAAGGACGAAATTGAAGCTTTAAGTGCGATTTATGGTTCCCAGTGGGAAGCTGATCAGGGAATAGAGGACAGTTTTACTTTTCATGTGGATTCCGAAGTGCAGGTATATATAACCTTAAATAAAAGCTACCCTTCGGAGAGCCCCCCTGCTTATCAACTTCTTGCTCCAGCTTTAGATTCAAAAGTGAAAAGAGAAATAGACGATGAATTTAAACGAATATTTAATGAAAATTGTGGGACACCGATTATATTCCAATGGCTTGAAAAACTGTTAGAAGTAGTACAAACTACGAAAAAGGCAGATGAAATTAAAATACCAAAAGAAATACAAACTAAAAAAGAAGTCGTAGTAGAAGACGAGAATTTAGTTAAATTTGATGTAACTCATGGATCAGTTATTGAAGACAGAAAAAGTGTTTTTCAGGGGCATGCATGTTCTGTTTATAGCGAAATAGAAGTTAACAAGTTTATAAATTTCCTAAAACAAAATAAAAAAATTGCCCAAGCTACACATAATATTAGTGCTTATCGAGTTAAACGTGACGATATTTGGTATCAGGTAAAACAAATTTCTAATCTGAATTATGTTTACAAATAACAATAAATATGTGATACAGGATTATGACGATGATGGTGAGACTCATGCTGGCCAGCGTTTGTTACATTTGCTGCAAATTGTGGATGTTACTAATGTGGTTGTTGTTGTCACAAGGTGGTATGGAGGAGTCCATCTAGGACCTAAACGTTTCCAGCACATAAATAATGCTGCAAGACAAGTATTACAGCAAGCAAATTTTATTAAATAACATTACTTTAATCATTTTGTTTCTGTTATTGGTTGTGAAGTAATTTTTCTAATTGAGTATCAGTATCAATAGAAATTTTGCTTTTGCTCAAAAATGTTGTATTTATTTTATACAATTGTTAATATACTGTTAATATAGTTACTTTAAAAATAAAAATTCAGAACAAAAGGATAAGGCTTTAATGTAATTAAACTGTTTCCTAATAAGGAAATAACCGGACGTTTTAATGTTTTATATGTATGTATGTATTTATTTATCAGCTATTACAGGAATGTATTGCACTTACATAATAGGGTTGCATTTACATCACAGTTACAATTTTTTTACATGCATTTTGAATATCGATTATGTTTTTAAATTAATGGTTTAAACTATCTGCCGTTAAACCTAAAGCATTTAAAGTACTTCTTCTTCCTGGGTTCACTCCCAGGTTTTCCCAGTTTATCCATGACAGTCGGGCCGTTAAATCTGCGGAAAAGGTTTTTTTTATATACTAATTAATAATATAATTATTAAAAATAATGGGAAGAGTAAAGAGAATTATTCTAACTTGCATTTTTAATCAATCAGTACCGCTCAATCAACTGACTGTGGGTGTTAGTAAAATTAGTAAAAAAAAGTTTATAACAGAAACTTTATTTCGTAATAAACCTTTGCGCATTATGCGCAACACCCTGTAAAGTAAAACGATTTATATTTATTCCATTATTTCAAACTAACGAGAAAGTACGGTGTATAATAGGTACAAATCGAGTTAAACGATGTTTTTTTGCCTCACTACATCATTTCAGCAACAAAAAACAGTCGTGACCTCATGGTGTGATAACGAACTCGTTCTGGCACGTTTGTGCTTTTATTAGAAAGATGTTTGTGTCAGTATATCTGTTTAGTATTGAAGGTTTTATAAGATTGTTAGTAGATATAAAATGCATCAGACATCCTGCCAATAACTTGCAAACGCATCGTTGCACATAAAAAGGTAGGAGCTTTAGTGTGATTTGTTTATATGGTAATTTTCTTAATAATTCCTGCGTTTTGGTCTATGTATGTATATACGAATAGGTTTGGTAATTTAAATGGCTCTCGACGAGGCATTTTTGGGAGTCATCCTTGGTGTCTGTTAAATTAACCCATGACGGTAGAGAAAGCCCATATTCTTTTAAGTAAATTAGTTAATAATTGTATTAATAACATTTATATATAAAAAAATTAGTTGCGGATTTTTAAATTAGTTTACTTTTAACCAAATTAAACCCCTCTTTCCCTTAAACGTGTTTGTGCGTATCATAAATTACTGCAACAGAAATAACATTTTATAGTCATAATTATATTAAATATTTAAATCAAGAATAGTTGCATTGTGTGGTAAGTAAATATCTCATACAATAAATTTTAATAATATTATAGAATATTTGCTAACTAATTTTATTGAAAAAATAATTAAGATTTTTACGTAGTTATAACTTAAAATATGCAACGAAGTACACTCTACCATAGCACCGAGGGTGACTGATTCAGATATGTAAGTTTAATTGTTATAAACTAGCTGGATGCGTTTCGATGCATCTTATTGGCTATTGCATCGGCGGCCATCATTCCATTGATTAAAAGTAGGTCAAATTTAATGCAAATGCAC
Source organism: Agrilus planipennis (assembly GCF_000699045.2). Classification (NCBI taxonomy): domain Eukaryota; kingdom Metazoa; phylum Arthropoda; class Insecta; order Coleoptera; family Buprestidae; genus Agrilus; species Agrilus planipennis. Next base: position 1,112,754 of record NW_020438918.1, on the reverse strand, counting down.
TTAAAGGAATACGGATGTAAACAGTGTTAGGCGCCACTATATTATGAATTAGAGTAATAGGGATACATACACATACTTTAAAACGCATAACTCAGTTATTTCTTAACCGATTTAAATGCGGTTTTCACCAAAATTCAGGAAATTTAATGCAGTTTAATGACTTGATTAAAAATTTGTTTAACATTTTATTTTTGATTTACATTCCATAAATATAAAGTATTGAGGATTATGTAAAAAAGGACATAAACTGGAAGATCTTTAAAGTTATTCAATTTATAATTCAACTAGATCAACAATATTATAATGAGTATTTGCACTCTAATAATTTTGAAAGTTTCATTGCATTGCTTTGAGTTTATTATAATGGAATATTTTGTTAATTGCAACAAAAATGCTAAGTGCATTTTAAATTATACTGTTAAAAAAGTATATTTGCAGGTATATGTATTGAAAGGTAGTACAAAAGTACTGAAGAAAGAATTACTTTTGCTATCATTAGTTAATATCGAAATACTTACCACTTGTATTCCAATGAGCCCTGTCTGCTTTAATTTCACCCCTTAAACATTTCTCGACATAAGTTAATGGATCACAGTCGGCGGTCAAGACTTCTCTCAGAAGGGCTATGTAGGCTATAGCCAATCGAAGGGTGTCGATTTTACTTAGTCGCTTTTCGTAGGGAAATGTGGGAACATGCATACGCAGTTCGTCAAAAGCGGAGTTTATACTGCTATAAGACACAAGTACGTCAGATAATTGATGGTTAAACATAATATTTTCGAAAATAAATTTCTAATCGTAAGTTGAAGTAGAAAAAAAAATTAATGAAAATTAGTCCTTCAAGGAGCGCAATCCGAGATTATTGTCAAAATAGTTAAGACGGTTTTCCTTTTTAAATATTTTGTCATTTTATGAGTATTCAAAGTAGTTACAAAAGATATTTCAAAAATATATCGTAGAAAGTTAAGTCGCTTTAAAACTTATTTAATTAATAGTAATTAGTTAAATATTAACAGTAAAGGAGAAAGTAAAAATTGTATATTCTTGTGTCATGTATAGATATTACTTCATCAACTTAAGATCGTCAGTTCTAAGACTGGTTGTACAAGCACTTCCATTCTTTCTTATCTTGAGCTAATCGTTGCATTTCCCTAAAACTAGAACATCCCACATCCTTAACTATTTCTGAATTTTAATTTAGTGTAGGTCAACCTCTACTCCTCTTAATTCCTGCTTCTGTCTCTAATATGTCTGACTAGTCCTTCATACCTGAGAAGATGTCCTACCAACCTATCTCGCCTATTTCTTAACGAGTTCTCCTATTTTTTCTAATTTCATTTCTAACCTTCTCTATCCACGGAATCCTCATCATTCGCCTGTAAGACCTCATTTTGAAAGCTTCTTCTAACCTTTTCTTCTCCGATAGAGATAGGTATTACTTGACATTAGAAAAAAAGGCCTTTTCTATATAATGCCTGATTTTAGATAAATTTTGAAGTGATTACAGATCTATTTCTCCTATCCACCGTTATTTAAATACTGATAGTAAGAAATTTATTAACATAAAAAGTAATTTTAAATGTTGTTAATCCTTTTTTCCTATAATAATTTTGTTAGGCACTACGATTCAGTATATTAATATTTGCAAAATGTTAACCGAATGTTTTCATACTCGTAATAAGAAATGGATACCCGGTGGGTCCAATAGCAGACCTCAGCATCCTTTTCCTTTCTCTTATATTGGCTGCATGTCTTTGAATTCTGTACGGCAATCCTCCATAATAGTCGGTGCTTGACATAGCAGAGCTTCCAGGACATTGTGAACTTTCTGAAATTAAAGAAAACATCTCCCCTTTTTCAATCATTCATTATCTTAGTAGTAGGTAGACAACGGTACTTATGGTTACAATATTTTGGTTAGTAAACATGGAAGGTATTATAATGGGTCGAATCATAAAAATTATTCAACATATTTTGAAGGTACGGTATATATAGGTACGTGTCGTCATATTTTTTCCTGATCGATATTGCGCGAACAAAAAATGATATCGACATCGTGGAAGTTCCGATCGAAGCGTATTACGGGCAATATGATCCGAAATAAATTATATAACATTCGGTCGATTTGTTTTTATGTTTAAACAAAAAGACTGAAAATTAGTAAAATATGGAAATTCTTGAAAAATATTTATCTGATCTAATTGGTTCTGATGTAACTCGATATTTTGAAATAAGTAAAAGTAGTAGAAACTGTATATTTGCACTAGCAGGGAAGTTATTCGTGTGGACCTTAAGGGTCAAACCTGAGATGCGATACACGGAGTCCAGACTTATCCCACGGCTTGTTTTTATTAATTTTCATAGCATATTCTCATGTCAATATAGCTTCCACTTTATTTAAAGCTATCTTTGATTCCTTCTTTTGCTAGGCGTTACTTATACTCCTATATCTATATCATCCGTAAATCTAAGCATGGTAAGATTATGAATCTCAATAGAAAATGTTGTAGCCATATGGTAATCCAATTAATTTGTTTTTAATTTAACGTACCTGCTGGATGATGCAGAGATGTAAGGTAGTGATGCTGCACTGTTGTAGATCTTGTTGCGAACGCACAACTTGGCAAATCTGATACTTCATCTTCTGACAATTCTCCTCCGGCATTACCACCATATCCACCGTAATGAAAGCTAAAATTTTTATTAATTGAGTATAAATCCAAATATGAAAAAATCGGAAAATCTTTTAAAAATCAGGCAATTCCTCCATAGATTAGCAAATCCTGCGATAACTGATTTCCTTGATATATAAAAAAATCCATAAATAAAACGTTTTTGGTTTGAATGGAAGGATATACAAAATAAATGAACGCGTTTCCTTTTTTTTAACCCCAACATAACAAATTCGCTCCGTTACCATTCAGTTGTGTTATATTTTTAAATCATGGTTACAAATTAGTTTTAGCACGCCCTAAATATTAAAGTAGGTTAATGTTACACTTCTTTGGATTGATAATAACACAATTGTCTTAGGAAAAGAATGCGGAGGTTCTGGAAATTCCTACGTATTTAATATCATAGTGTTTTGATATTTTATTGTCAGGAAACAGACATTTATAAACACCTTGATACATTTATTAACGATTTAAAATTATCATTTGAATAGTTTGCATTAAATAGAACGAGGGGGGCCCTTCATAATGTAAAAAAAATAGCTCTAAAAATTGACAGAAAATGATATGAATGCAACGAAAATGCAACTACTACTCTTCCTAAAATTAAGACTTAGGACACATACCAATTATTGTACTTAATACTTTCATTAATATTTTTTTCGTTCTATTAATAACTGAGGAATTTTGTGAAGACTCTCTGATTTTGGTTATTCTTTCTTTATGACTGCATTGTCGAAGTTGAAAAATATGTTTTCCTTTTATGGAAAATTAAGGCACTTACTTTACTGGCGATGAAGAAGAATCAGGAAGTTGATGAGTTCGGCTAGAGTTAAGCCCATATCGATCAGCTAAACTTATTTAATTAATAGTAATTAGTTAAATATTAACAGTAAAGGAGAAAGTAAAAATTGTATATTCTTGTGTCATGTATAGATATTACTTCATCAACTTAAGATCGTCAGTTCTAAGACTGGTTGTACAAGCACTTCCATTCTTTCTTATCTTGAGCTAATCGTTGCATTTCCCTAAAACTAGAACATCCCACATCCTTAACTATTTCTGAATTTTAATTTAGTGTAGGTCAACCTCTACTCCTCTTAATTCCTGCTTCTGTCTCTAATATGTCTGACTAGTCCTTCATACCTGAGAAGATGTCCTACCAACCTATCTCGCCTATTTCTTAACGAGTTCTCCTATTTTTTCTAATTTCATTTCTAACCTTCTCTATCCACGGAATCCTCATCATTCGCCTGTAAGACCTCATTTTGAAAGCTTCTTCTAACCTTTTCTTCTCCGATAGAGATAGGTATTACTTGACATTAGAAAAAAAGGCCTTTTCTATATAATGCCTGATTTTAGATAAATTTTGAAGTGATTACAGATCTATTTCTCCTATCCACCGTTATTTAAATACTGATAGTAAGAAATTTATTAACATAAAAAGTAATTTTAAATGTTGTTAATCCTTTTTTCCTATAATAATTTTGTTAGGCACTACGATTCAGTATATTAATATTTGCAAAATGTTAACCGAATGTTTTCATACTCGTAATAAGAAATGGATACCCGGTGGGTCCAATAGCAGACCTCAGCATCCTTTTCCTTTCTCTTATATTGGCTGCATGTCTTTGAATTCTGTACGGCAATCCTCCATAATAGTCGGTGCTTGACATAGCAGAGCTTCCAGGACATTGTGAACTTTCTGAAATTAAAGAAAACATCTCCCCTTTTTCAATCATTCATTATCTTAGTAGTAGGTAGACAACGGTACTTATGGTTACAATATTTTGGTTAGTAAACATGGAAGTTATTATAATGGGTCGAATCATAAAAATCATTCAACATATTTTGAAGGTACGGTATATATAGGTACGTGTCGTCATATTTTTTCCTGATCGATATTGCGCGAACAAAAAATGATATCGACATCGTGGAAGTTCCGATCGAAGCGTATTNCAAAATTCTAGTAAATACTACTACACTACTTTACTTGGTGAGTACTACCTACCTGACTAAACCTCATGTCTCAATTCCAATGTCAACTAATGTAAAAAATTACCCAATAAGCTACTGTCTAAAGAACTATCGACATTTCACAATAAATTCATGAAAAGATTGCCAAGTGTTTTATTAGTATATATTTTAGTAGGATTTACAACTAATTGTGTTAAAAAAATAGACAAATTTTAGCAGAAAATTTGTATTTACAGTTCTCCCTATGATTTGTACCTACAATCTGATAACACCATTAAATTTTACATTCTTTTTTAAATATTTTTCATCCTTCAAAACGTTCAGAATATAACGTTTTAAGAAATAGACATTTTAAGCAATAAATAATGGAAGAGTAGCTTGCCGATGTCAAACTGCATCTAAAATCTGTTATCACACTATATTCAACATGCTTTTCTAGATATATTTCATCCCTTAAAACGTTCAGGCTAAAATTTTATTAAGTAGAAGTTTTACGTGCGCATTTTTTTATTTACAATTTTAACGATTTGAAGCAAATAATTAAGGGGTAGCATACTTATGTCTAAATATTTTACATCCTCTTTTGGATAAATTTAGAACGTTCAAAATAATGTTTTAATAGATAGAACTTTAACGTGCGCGTTATTGTATTTACCGTTTCAAGCATGTAATTAAAGGGCAGATTGTTTATGTCAAATTATACCTAAAGTCTGTTATCACCACTGGATTCTATATGATTTTTGAAATATCTTTCATCCGTTAGAACGTTCGGAATAATGTTTTAATAGGTAGAAATTTTACGTGCGCATTTTTGTGTTTACTGTTTAACGATTTTTAGCATGTAATTAAAGGGTAGGTTGCTTATGTCAGAATATACCTAAAGTCTGTTATCACCACTAAATTCTATATGCTTTTTTAAATACTTTTCATCCCTTAGAACGTTCAGAATAATGTTTTAATATAGGTAGAAATTTTACGTGCGCGTTTTTGTTTTTATCGTTTTAACGATTTTAAGCATATTATCAAATGATAGCTTACCTATGTCAAACTATACCTAAAGTCTGTCATCACCACTCAATTCCGCATGCTTTTTTAAATATCTTTCATCCCTTAGAATAATCAATATAATGTTTTTACAGTTATACGATTTAAGTGGGTGGCTTTATTTTTTCAAACTGCACCTAAAATCTGTTATCAATTCCTGCGTTCTGCATAGTTCTTTGCATATTTTTTATATCTTATATCCTTATTGGAAGTACGATATTTTGTCCACTGGGAACGAATTCGCAACATTGCCTTCCCGGTAAGTAATCGTATTCAATACACGAGAAAAGGGCTTTTATTATCTTCCGTGCATGGTTTCCACACTCGCCTTATACGTCTCGGGTAGCAATTTCTGCGCCAAGGATACGTTAAAATCCTTTCCTAATAAACACTAAATGCGAATTCTCGAATTCTTGTCAGGAATATTCGACAGCATGAGAGTATGGTAAAAAGTCGTATATGAACCTCGGGAAGAAAGAGGCCTCCACTTTCCGGTAGTTTGTGGTCCACGCATTCGGCCTTGGTGGTACAGTAGAACCTCTTCAAGTCGAACCTCGATAAGTCGAAAAACTCAAAAACTCGAAAAAATGTTTTGTTCCTTCCCTTTAAGCCCCAAAACCTCAATCACTCGAAATCTCAACCCTCTATTCGTCGAAATAATCAGTCAGTCCCTGCAAGCAATTTTGGTACAAATTTTCCCTCTATAACTCGAACAATTAAATCGGACCTCTGTATCTCGAACACAGTAATGATTTATTTTACAACGTTGACAACTCGATAATTTGAAACTTATTACGTCTACAGTTCGATCGTATCGACTTTAAGGATTTGCCGATAATGTAAGTACACCAAATCTTAACCTCTACTAGTCGAATCAAAATCCTCCGTAAGTCGAAAACTGTTTTGGCATCTCCCTTGATGTTCGAGTTATAGAGGTTCTACTGTGTAATATACGTATTCGGTAGAAAATTTATAATTTCTTCCCTTTATGCGCAGTATCCTATCAGTATTAGGTGTACCTATTAAATAAGTAAATAATGCTTCCTATTTCTTCTATTTTCCTAAACTATTGTTAGACAACTTTTTTTACAATAAATACCTTTCGTCAAATTACTTCCGTTCTGTTTGGCGTCTGTCCACAACACATTTGATTATTTAAGGCCCGTGGCAATCGCCAAATCTGGCCCAGAGAGAAACAAACCGATTTGTACAAGGACTTACACTTAGTTGCCCCTAATTAATAGGCCACGCGACCCTTCACAATCGAGAGTACCCGCGAAATATGTTTGTGACGGTGACCGAACGAATGTGAACTCCACCCCAAATTTCTCATACGATTAAAACTACAAAACGGATAAAACTACAAAATATGTAGGTACATATTTACTTAATTAACATCTAATTGAAGGATTATCATTTTTATTTTAATGGAGATATTCTGACTGGTTGAACCCCAATAGAGGAACTTTAATAATGAAACTTTACAAATATAAAAAGGAAATATTTATTTTAATAACATATGTGCGAAATTTGGAGATATTTTAATACGAAAATATGTGAACTGTGTGAATTTGAAGACATGAAACATAAGGCGTTTATCTGTAGGTGCGTTTTTCAGACTTTAAACCCTAAAGGTTTTTGTAACGATTTTTCGTACCAATTAGCGCAATGTCATTGTATATTATTTTGATCATATAAACAAATAGAAAAATCAAATTTTTATAATAAAAGTTCCCATATTTTTGAAGTGAAACTTCTTTACGCACGGTAGGCTAAGTTCGTTTGATGCGAGTTTGCTATGTAACGAAATCATGCAACGCATTTCCTCCGCTGTCTGTCCCTATGTATGCTTAGATCTTTAAAACTACCCAACGGATTTTAATGAGGTTTTTTTTAGTAGGTAGAATAATTCAAGGGAAAGGTTTATATGTATAATACATGTATAATATGGTAGAGAAACGTTGATAATTTTAGAGGTTTGTAATGTGATGTCGTAAATAAACACATTTTTTGCGCTTACATTGCAAACGCTGGCTGAACCTAATGAGATAGATCAAAATAACATACTACAGTATTGTACACCTTAAAAAGGTCTACAAAAATGTCCGAGATTGTATATGTCTATCTCTTAGTGATAACCCACAATAACCATTTTTTATCCTTTACTTTTTACGAGAAATAATGGCTTATTTACGAAGCGATTTTAAGCAATACAGCATTAATGCTTATCCAATTAAGTACTTTTAAATATATTGTGCATTTAATTAAATGAATATTTTCGAAGATATTACCGACTTAAAATGCAGGGACATAGCGGTTGCGGCGGTACCGGCCGGTTTGTATTGTCTAATGACAGAAAAGCTGTGATTGTTGTATATAAAGACATTCTATAGTATATTTACTATCAGCATTACACCCGTGCGAAGCATAGTATACAAATAATACCATTAAACCAATTCCTTAACCCCTATCCCGGTATGTTTGTGTGTTTGAAGAAGTTTCACTTCAGTAGCGTGTTGTATAATTACACGTTGTATTTTTTTTTATAGTAGTAACGATTTTTATGGTTCAATAATATTTTTAATAAAATTATAAATTATACCTAAGTATCAATGTAATAAATTGGAGAAATACTTATTTCGAGGTAATAACATTTGCCCAGCGGGCGCCTCTTTTAGAGAGGGTCTGATGTGCAACTCGCTATTTCCTGTACCAGTTCCGATTGTGGGAACGTATCTGTTGAAGAGTCGTTAACATGAATAATTGTTATGTGATTGTTTGCAAAAAGATTTAACTGCCACAATTGATCGGTCACGGTTTACGTACAATACGTAAGCAAACACATGCGTTAAGAATTGCGCATGTCACTAACGCAAACAGGCACTCTAGGTCCATTTGTTTGAGAGGGTCTGCGGTTTTGAATTTATATATACGGCAAATAAAATTAATATCCGTAAATATAAACAAACATGTGAAAAAGAGGAAACGAATAAATGTATAGTTGCAGGGACTGGGAGTTTACAGCGGTAAAAGCAATTCTTATAATCATAAAAACTGCAAAGAATTTAGCATGAAGATTTAATTGATTAGTTGTTAACTATGGAAAATTTTAACAATTTCCGATCATTTGCCGCATTCTTTTACATATAAATCATAGGAATTCTTCCAAAGATTTTTCTGCAGTTAACTAATATTATACCAACTGGAGATGCATGCCAAGAAGAGTAAAGAGAATTATTCTAACTTGCATTTTTAATCAATCAGTACCGCTCAATCAACTGACTGTGGGTGTTAGTAAAATTAGTAAAAAAAAGTTTATAACAGAAACTTTATTTCGTAATAAACCTTTGCGCATTATGCGCAACACCCTGNTTCCGATCATTTTTCGCATTCTTTTACATATAAATCATAGGAATTCTTCCAAAGATTTTTCTGCAGTTAACTAATATTATACCAACTGGAGATGCATGCCAAATTTTTTGCAGTGTTTTACGACTAAAACTTCAATTCTTCTGTAACACAGATAATCATTAATGCCTTAACAGCGATATTTTCACGGGAAAACACAAAGGTCAATAGTTCTTCACAAATGAAAATCCAATTTTTCAAACATTGTATATTCTCAAAAGGGCATGTTTCATGAAATCGGAGACAAAAATATGTCTTCATGTTTTAGTCTGATAGGCGAATTAATATCATGGATAGAAAATTTCAGAAATGAGGAAGTATTTAGAATTTTTTATTTCAAAAGTAAAAATACAAAATAGATTTCCATTTTGTATTTTAAATGCTAAATGCAAAATACGTATTTTCAAAATACTTTTTTGAAATAAATACTTTTTTACTATTTAATTTTCTACATTCACTTAAGTATAAAATATTTTTTAAGAAAACCTTGTAGACATTTGCTGATTTTTTAAGTATTGGAGTTTTTCTAGACTAATAGTGGTGTTTGCATTATATCACCAGCTGCGAAGATTGAGTAATATTCATATCTTTCCGATATTTAAAGAGATTGCGATACAGTTTTTCTATCTTTATGTTATAGTTTCTTCAGTTCAGCAACAAATAATTCTTCTAAATGCTTCCTTATTTATCTTTGTCACCCGTTTTAATTAAAAAAAGACACTGATGCCAAAATAGTTTCTTTACCGTGAAAGATCAGAGGCAAAATAGGGTTGCAAATAATTTCATTAATGTAAAGTCAACATCAACCATTTTATAACAAAATATTTACAAGCCTATTTTGTTTCCGATCTTTTACACATTGTAATAAGAGGAAGAAATGGAATCCATAGTTTTTTTAGCTGTGGGTTCATCTAATAAATGAGGTTTTTCGAATCATTTTTTAAGAATTTAGTATTAAAGGCATTCATTAGCACACCACAATATCTTGTAGCTTTCAGTTTTACACATTTGGCGTATATCAATTTGATATTGTTTTGCGGGCTGGTTTGTCATAATTCATAGAATTTCTTAGTTTCTTGCTAAAGGTACGATAAGTAATGAATTGGCAGGTGTTGATATCAATTTGGAACTTCAAAATTCCATGGACCATGACATTGAACCCGGAAAACAATTTCGATCCAATAATTTAAATTATCAATTTCCAAGGAGTTTAGAAATTTTTGGGTTCTCTTTAGTTAAAGAATTAGAAGGCATTCATGGAATGTCTCTTTGTCCTCTTTTTAAGTTTCAATGACCAATGCGAGCAAGTTTTTTTTTATCATTTTATGTAATGTTTGATCGGTGATACTAGCAAAACCTTTAAATATAATTTGCATTTTACAAATAGAGAATACGTTTGGAAAAGTAGTTAAGAAATAAAATACAAAATGCTTTTTTCAAAAAAGATAAAAATAGGTTTTTATTATTTCGTATTTACATTTTAAATTTATGCATTTCAAATAAATCACATCTCTGGTTAGAAGAAGAAATAAGAGTAAAAAGGAGTAGAGAAGTAGAACTATACATAGTTTAGATTAAATTCGCAAATGCGTAGTTATGTATGTCGAATGTTCCAGTTTTCGGAATATTAGCTTTTGATTTTGAAGAATTGCATGTGCGTGAACAACCAATATTTTCGGTGAGGCGACCCTATGAATGTGATGATGTCTCAGTTCGTTTAAAATTCATGAGAGAGTTAAAATAATTCCTTTTTCAATAACCGGCTTATTTATTTACAAAACTGTCAAATGTTCGGCTTAAAATTAAGACCATTTTCAATAAACAATCGCAAAATAGACAGGGCCAAATTCATAGCTTCAATCGCACGCTTCGTGATCCAGTTGGCTTATCTTTCCGAACAATTGAACGCGGTCCGTACGGCGTCGGTATAGGCGGTTAGAAACGCCGCAAACCATGTTTGACATATGTAAGTGACGACGCTCGCGTATTATCCTGGCACGCGACGCTCACGTGACGTTTGTCGTCGACAGGGACAAAAGGGACGCTGGCCGTCGAAGGGACCGGCAATACTCCCACATGACACGACCACTTATTTCCGTGCTAAAGTGCCGAACGCGTGGCCTGGTGATAATTTGCGTCATCGCTTGAAGAAATTGAGGACGAAATTGCATGTAATTATTTGTGGTGCCCTTACTAATTTCGATTTTCAAAAGTAAACGTTTAGCTAGTACTTAAAAACACTTAATTGATGAGAAACCTTTGCAGTGAGTGTTATGAATTGAAATATTTATATTTTGCTTTGTCTGTTTTCTTCTTTACAAATTATAAATCCTTATACTTGCCTTTATACCAGCGCTGTCCATCATTGCTTTGAGTTTATTATAATGGAATATTTTGTTAATTGCAACAAAAATGCTAAGTGCATTTTAAATTATACTGTTAAAAAAGTATATTTGCAGGTATATGTATTGAAAGGTAGTACAAAAGTACTGAAGAAAGAATTACTTTTGCTATCATTAGTTAATATCGAAATACTTACCACTTGTATTCCAATGAGCCCTGTCTGCTTTAATTTCACCCCTTAAACATTTCTCGACATAAGTTAATGGATCACAGTCGGCGGTCAAGACTTCTCTCAGAAGGGCTATGTAGGCTATAGCCAATCGAAGGGTGTCGATTTTACTTAGTCGCTTTTCGTAGGGAAATGTGGGAACATGCATACGCAGTTCGTCAAAAGCGGAGTTTATACTGCTATAAGACACAAGTACGTCAGATAATTGATGGTTAAACATAATATTTTCGAAAATAAATTTCTAATCGTAAGTTGAAGTAGAAAAAAAAATTAATGAAAATTAGTCCTTCAAGGAGCGCAATCCGAGATTATTGTCAAAATAGTTAAGACGGTTTTCCTTTTTAAATATTTTGTCATTTTATGAGTATTCAAAGTAGTTACAAAAGATATTTCAAAAATGTATCGTAGAAAGTTAAGTCGCTTTAAAACTTATTTAATTAATAGTAATTAGTTAAATATTAACAGTAAAGGAGAAAGTAAAAATTGTATATTCTTGTGTCATGTATAGATATTACTTCATCAACTTAAGATCGTCAGTTCTAAGACTGGTTGTACAAGCACTTCCATTCTTTCTTATCTTGAGCTAATCGTTGCATTTCCCTAAAACTAGAACATCCCACATCCTTAACTATTTCTGAATTTTAATTTAGTGTAGGTCAACCTCTACTCCTCTTAATTCCTGCTTCTGTCTCTAATATGTCTGACTAGTCCTTCATACCTGAGAAGATGTCCTACCAACCTATCTCGCCTATTTCTTAACGAGTTCTCCTATTTTTTCTAATTTCATTTCTAACCTTCTCTATCCACGGAATCCTCATCATTCGCCTGTAAGACCTCATTTTGAAAGCTTCTTCTAACCTTTTCTTCTCCGATAGAGATAGGTATTACTTGACATTAGAAAAAAAGGCCTTTTCTATATAATGCCTGATTTTAGATAAATTTTGAAGTGATTACAGATCTATTTCTCCTATCCACCGTTATTTAAATACTGATAGTAAGAAATTTATTAACATAAAAAGTAATTTTAAATGTTGTTAATCCTTTTTTCCTATAATAATTTTGTTAGGCACTACGATTCAGTATATTAATATTTGCAAAATGTTAACCGAATGTTTTCATACTCGTAATAAGAAATGGATACCCGGTGGGTCCAATAGCAGACCTCAGCATCCTTTTCCTTTCTCTTATATTGGCTGCATGTCTTTGAATTCTGTACGGCAATCCTCCATAATAGTCGGTGCTTGACATAGCAGAGCTTCCAGGACATTGTGAACTTTCTGAAATTAAAGAAAACATCTCCCCTTTTTCAATCATTCATTATCTTAGTAGTAGGTAGACAACGGTACTTATGGTTACAATATTTTGGTTAGTAAACATGGAAGTTATTATAATGGGTCGAATCATAAAAATCATTCAACATATTTTGAAGGTACGGTATATATAGGTACGTGTCGTCATATTTTTTCCTGATCGATATTGCGCGAACAAAAAATGATATCGACATCGTGGAAGTTCCGATCGAAGCGTATTACGGGCAATATGATCCGAAATAAATTACATAACATTCGGTTGATTTGTTTTTATGTTTAAACTGAAAATTAGTAAAATATGGAAATTCTTGAAAAATATTTATCTGATCTAATTGGTTCTGATGTAACTCGATATTTTGAAATAAGTAAAAGTAGTAGAAACTGTATATTTGCACTAGCAGGGAAGTTATTCGTGTGGACCTTAAGGGTCAAACCTGAGATGCGATACACGGAGTCCAGACTTATCCCACGGCTTGTTTTTATTAATTTTCATAGCATATTCTCATGTCAATATAGCTTCCACTTTATTTAAAGCTATCTTTGATTCCTTCTTTTGCTAGGCGTTACTTATACTCCTATATCTATATCATCCGTAAATCTAAGCATGGTAAGATTATGAATCTCAATAGAAAATGTTGTAGCCATATGGTAATCCAATTAATTTGTTTTTAATTTAACGTACCTGCTGGATGATGCAGAGATGTAAGGTAGTGATGCTGCACTGTTGTAGATCTTGTTGCGAACGCACAACTTGGCAAATCTGATACTTCATCTTCTGACAATTCTCCTCCGGCATTACCACCATATCCACCGTAATGAAAGCTAAAATTTTTATTAATTGAGTATAAATCCAAATATGAAAAAATCGGAAAATCTTTTAAAAATCAGGCAATTCCTCCATAGATTAGCAAATCCTGCGATAACTGATTTCCTTGATATATAAAAAAATCCATAAATAAAACGTTTTTGGTTTGAATGGAAGGATATACAAAATAAATGAACGCGTTTCCTTTTTTTTAACCCCAACATAACAAATTCGCTCCGTTACCATTCAGTTGTGTTATATTTTTAAATCATGGTTACAAATTAGTTTTAGCACGCCCTAAATATTAAAGTAGGTTAATGTTACACTTCTTTGGATTGATAATAACACAATTGTCTTAGGAAAAGAATGCGGAGGTTCTGGAAATTCCTACGTATTTAATATCATAGTGTTTTGATATTTTATTGTCAGGAAACAGACATTTATAAACACCTTGATACATTTATTAACGATTTAAAATTATCATTTGAATAGTTTGCATTAAATAGAACGAGGGGGGCCCTTCATAATGTAAAAAAAATAGCTCTAAAAATTGACAGAAAATGATATGAATGCAACGAAAATGCAACTACTACTCTTCCTAAAATTAAGACTTAGGACACATACCAATTATTGTACTTAATACTTTCATTAATATTTTTTTCGTTCTATTAATAACTGAGGAATTTTGTGAAGACTCTCTGATTTTGGTTATTCTTTCTTTATGACTGCATTGTCGAAGTTGAAAAATATGTTTTCCTTTTATGGAAAATTAAGGCACTTACTTTACTGGCGATGAAGAAGAATCAGGAAGTTGATGAGTTCGGCTAGAGTTAAGCCCATATCGATCAGCTTCTTTCATAATATTAACTGATAAATATTTAAAATGAGGTGCACTTGTTAACAATCGCGTTTCACACTTTAGCCCTTTTATTATTTATTATTATAATTTATAGATAATAT
>NW_020438918.1:1096595-1097864 GCF_000699045.2 Agrilus planipennis | reverse complement strand
TATAGATAATATGAATTATTTTAATTATCACATCACTCGGTTAAATTCAATGACTAAATAAATTTAATCCCAGGGGATTTCCTGTTTATATATCCACTTTTAAATCCCAATTGCGCCTTAAGCACCCTTCTTAAATTCCTTTATATTATCCTGTACCTAATACCATTACATTGTCATCCCTATGTTAATGTAATGTTAGAGCCTTTTTCGTATCAAAGGACCTATTAACGTATAATATTGATCGGGGGTGGGTGCAAAGGACTTCATCCAATAGGGAGAGAGTTGGTAATGGAAATGTTAACGTAGAACTGCCATTGGTGGTTCCTGTTATTAAGGACCTTTGAAGGGTTAGCTGAACAACACTGTGAAGTAAATGAGGGTGGTGTTTTTGACAGGTCCTGTGGTGTAAAAGAAATATGCCTGCTTCAGACTCGGATATCAGGAACAGACGATATCAGAAGGAAAATAGAAAAAACCTCTTTTTTTTATTTTAATCCATAAGTTATAAACACAAGTTTATACAATTAATTGATGCTACGATTTAAAATTTAAATGGTGCAATTATTGTAAAATGATATGATTAAATCAAAATAAAATATATTACTAATAAAATATTTGGGTAACATTCTATGTAATTTATTGTGAAAACTCCACAATTGTTTCGACAGTAGTCTATCACTGTCACGAATAAAAAATTTACTTTATAATTACAATAAGCGGTAATTTTTTACATTAGTTGACATTGGAATTGAGACATGCAGTTTAGTCAGGTAGGTAGTACTCACCAAGTAGAATCGTGTGGTAGCATTAATTCCGTGCGGAAACCAATGTAGCTTGAGATACAGGCTCCTAAAGTTATTTAATCGGAGGAAATTTCGATTGGTACGGCCCTGGCTGCAGCCCTTCGTCAGCTGTTCTCGCCAAATATGCATTGATGACGTCATTGTTTAGTTAGGTAGATGTATGACAGACTCGAGTTTGTTTAATGCCCCTGCCCGCCGAAGGCGGGCTGATACATTAGAATAATGTTAGGAAGATATGTTTTAGGACAAACGATGTTTGGCGGGAACAGCTGACGGAAGGCTGAAGCCAGGGCCGTACCTACCGGTATTTCCTCCGATTAAGAAAACTTTAAGGGCCTGTATCTCACTCACATTCATTTTTAAACAAATAATAAACAAAATTCTAGTAAATACTACTACACTACTTTACTTGGTGAGTACTACCTACCTGACTAAACTTCATGTCTCAATTCCAATGTCAACTAAT
>NW_020438918.1:1091344-1092796 GCF_000699045.2 Agrilus planipennis | reverse complement strand
TATATAATAAATCCACTTTTGAAACCTACACTTACTGTTTATAATGAAATATTTAAAAAATTATAATTATTTTAAGGTGTAGTAGTATAAGAAAAAATTTACTTATTTGTTGATAATATGCATATTTATTTAAATAATGTTAGGCTAGTACATCAGATCTATACATATACATATCGATTTTAGTACAGAAAAAAGATTGAGGGTAAGAATGAGAATTTAAAAGGTAGTAAATGTTTGTGTTTGAAATAAAATGCCAGAATGTAGGGATCAAAGTGGGAGAACAAAGCTTTTGACAATAAGATAGGGAGGAGAGTATACAAGAGAATGAAGGTGAGAATGAGATATTGTTGGCTGGGATGGATGTAAGAAAGATTGACGATAAGAATGGGAACTTTGAGAGAGAAAACAAAGGGTAAAAGTGAAACATTGTGGGGGAGTGGATGTGGGTGTGTGAAAGAGAGAAGAACTAAAGGGAGAAATCCGTCACTCTCATTACTACCCTCACCACACCTTTTCTTTCGTATACCATATTTCTCCATTGTAGAATGCGCTTGTGTTTATCCGTAAGGGTGGGTGTGTGTGGGTGTATGAGACGGAGAGAGCGCGTGTGTATATGAGGGAGATTGTGCAAGTTTTCTAAATATGTATTAGAGGGTGAGAGTATACAATTCAAATTTTAAAATTAACAGGAATGAACTTAAATATATTTTCTCTTTTAACAGACTTAAATATATCAATTTTATCAATTGAACCAACTTCTGAATCCAAACAATTCCAAGATCTTTATAATCTTATTAAACAAATTGCAAAATGTGACAGAATTTACTAAATTTGTTTTAATTTTGGAAACAAAAACATTATTGTAATACATTCGTTGTAAATATAAATATGGCAGGTTAAAATTACGTTGATTGAAAATTATTTCGAAATTTTGTATACAAAAGCTGCATTCAATAGGTTCTGTATTTAGGTCCAACTGGTAAATAACTTTAATGATTAAAAAAAATATTTGAATATCTTTAATTAGGTAAATGGCATGTTTTGTACCTATTGACAGGAGTAATAAATTTAGTACTTAAAACAAACAGTAAGTACTTAAATTGAAAATTTGAATAACAAAATTGAAAATAATATTTACTTAAATAATTTTATCATGTATGAAATTGGAAACTGATGGGGTCATCCAATATTATTTTAACATATTAACTTACAAACAACAATTAACAAAAATTAAATTGATGGAGCTTTTAGATATTATAACTAACAAAGATATCTTTGTAACTTGTGTTTGTGTTTTTGTTTTCTACATTAACAATTAACAAACCCCCATTTCAATTATTAAAAATTTCGAATTAAATTTTGAAATCCCATCTTTTAATTACTCTTACGTTGCATAAGCAACCTTTTGTTATAATATTGCCACCAACGGAAAGATCAGTTAACATTAAATTG
>NW_020438918.1:1081559-1083525 GCF_000699045.2 Agrilus planipennis | reverse complement strand
GTTTCGGTTTATTACTGCAGTAACACTCCAAAAGTCTGAAGATGGTTAAATAAACCGAAATGTTACAAAAACATATAGTTGTGTAATTGTTTGACCGCCACCCTGGAAAAAACTGCATAATTTAATTAATTAAATTAAAATGCTATTAAAAGTAAAATGATATCTGTAGTTTTTAAATAATGCTGTTACCATTTTATTGTCATGAATCATTCCTTTAGCAATGGCAAAATCTGCCTCTGATTTCAGCGGAGAAAAGATATTTAATGCTTCCTTCATCCAGGAGTGAAAAGGACTGATATGAAGAATCCTTCCTACCACATGGCATCCAGAGTTTGTATAATGTTCCTGTAAAATAAAAGAGTGTTCAGATAAAATTAATTTCACTAGTAATTTCCAGTAAAATGTTTATTCTACGAAAAAATTAATTCGGTAAATTGAAACGAAAGACGAACACACCTTCTCGCGAGCAAGAAGTAACTGACCACGAGAACCTGGTAATGTTCAGGCTGTCTTGAAATTGCGATTGCTACCACATGAAGCAGTGATGACGTAACAAATGTTACGCAGAAGCATCACATTGGGTATCTGCGTCAGTTCGCGGCAAATTTTTCGTAATTGAACCAATAGCGTAGCGACTTTCCCTTTAACTTTTATAAAATTGAAATTATGAATAATTTGCTTCGTGCAAGTTCCATCGCCTGACCAGAACTCTGAGAACGAGGTCGAGAGGGATAGTAAAAACTTAGATAAGATAGCAATAGATATGAAGAGGATGATAATCAGTTTTTTAATAGTTTGAATGTATTGTAAAATATGAGACAAACAAAGGCATGCTTTAGAAATGACGAAAAATAAAAAATATAGAACTAAAAAGTTAAAATAAATATATTCCAATTTAATGTTAACTGATCTTTCCGTTGGTGGCAATAACAAAACAACAAAAGATTGCTTATGCAACGTAAGAGTAATTAAAAGATGGGATTTCAAAATTTAATTCGAAATTTTTAATAATTGAAATGGGGGTTTGTTAATTGTTAATGTAGAAAACAAAAACACAAACAAGATATCTTTGTTAGTTACCAGTATCTAAAAGCTTCATCAATTCAATTTTTGTTAATAGTTGTTTGTAAGTTTATATGTTAAAAAAATATTGGATGACCCCATCAGTTTCGAATTTCGTACATCATTAAATACGTGTTTTTAATTTTCAATATATCCAAACCGAAGGGTGTTACATGTGGGTGGAAATTAATCTATACATCTGACAAATACATAAACACAGAACCGAAGCATGGTACATAATTTCGGGCAATTAATTAATTTCGTAACATAAACATCCACTAAGAAATGATTATTGGTATTTTCTCCTTGAGCAGATAAAATGGTTAAATGGTAAAACTACCATATACAAAGTGGAATTACAAACACAAAGATTCGTAATAGACCACATTGGAAAGTTATCAAAGGTGCTAATTTTTCTTAAGATTACTATGGGGTGAAATTTTAAGTTTTATACGGCGCGGCAATTCATAAACCGTATAGTACAACTGTAAAAATTTAATCTTCGTTACATGTATTTGTTAAAAATTAAGAAAAAAAAATAGTTTTCCCCTTTTCCTTAATCTTTTGTTTTTTTATACTATAGTCAAAATATTAGTTAATCAATCAGTCAATCAATAATTACAATAATGCTTTACAATTCGTTTTAAAGTTCTAGCTGGATCTAATAACATTATCATGTAATAACGATTGCTGTTACGATTTTCCAAATGTCTAATTAATATTGTCACTTACCTTTGTGATGATGCCGCTTAAAACTTTAGCAGCAGATACAGTGCCGGAAATCATAATAATTAATATTTTATTACAATTTATTATTATTATACAATACACAATAGAGGTCCAGTTAGATTAGTTACTAATTGTAACTCTTGTTTATAACTTTTCAAGGGGCTGTGGGGTTTTA
>NW_020438918.1:1078896-1081345 GCF_000699045.2 Agrilus planipennis | reverse complement strand
CATGTTATATTTTTGAAATTATTTTCTAGTATTAAATTAAACAATGCCATTTTTAAAGAAAATGTTACTGTGTATATTAAAATGTTTCTTTTTATCTTTTTTGAATTCAAAATTTTGAAAAAAGGTTAAAAAAAGTTTGAAATTTCAATTTAAAATTAGAAATATAAGATATTAAACAAATAAACTTTGTTAACTTCAATTAATTGAAAAAAAAATACTAACACAAAATGATTACGTTAAAGCAAAACAACAAAATCAAAGTATCTAAAATATAAATGGTAAAAAGAGGATAAACCATTAAATGTACATGATTTCTGTGAGACGATTACAATGATTTTTTTATAATGGAACTCATTAAAAGTAAATTAAATATCAAAAATCATTCGTTAACTAAACTGAAAAGAAATTAAAGCTAGGCGAAACAATTGACTAAGGTTCAATCAGATAAAATCCATTTTTTCCTGTGGAAAATTAACGAGTCAAAATCATAAATTCAAGAAGGAATAATGTACTAGAAAATTAAATCCAAGTTTTATATGAGAAACGAAAAAAAATAACAATAAATTACAAAAAAAAGCTTTTTAATTAAAATTCTGCCCAAAAAATAAATCCACCTTCGTTTCTACTTTCACATCATTTCGTTTTCGCGTATTTCTCCGTTATATTAATTAATTATTTTGTAGTAGATTATCAATTCGGAGAATAATTTAAAACGGTGAAAGCTATATATATTAGATATATTTACAAACACGGTAAAGCACAATAGCAATAAAGTAGTTACAATCCTGTTAACTACAAAAAAAATTCATGGAAAAACTTACCTCCAGTACTAATTCATGTTAAATTCAAAATAAAAAAAACTAATAAAAACTGATTCGATAAACTTCACTTATTAGCTGAACCCAAATCTAAAGAAACTATGGATTCCATTTCTTTCTCTTATTACAGTGTGTAAAAGATCAGAAACAAAATGGGGTTGTAAATATTTTGATATAAAATGATTGAAGTTGATTTTACATCAATAAAATTATTTTCAACCCTATTTTGGCTTTGATCTTTCACGCTAAACAAATTATTTTGGCATCAGAGTCTTTTTCCAATTAAAACATGTGATAAATGCAAACAAAGTAGCATATAGAAGAATTATTTGTTGCTAAACTGAAGAAACTACAATATAACAATAGAAAAACTATATCTCAATCACTTCAAACAGAAAAACATGAATCGTACTTAATCTTCGCAGATGATACTACAGTGCAAACACCCCTATTAGGCTAAAAAGACTCCAATATTTGAGAAATGAACAAATGTTTTCTTGAAAAATGTTTTATACTTAAGTAAATGTAGAGATTAGATAGGTACTACAAAAAGTATTTATTTGAAAAAAGTATTTTGAAAATACGTATTTTGCATTTAGCATTTAAAATACAAAAGGGAAACCTATTTTGTAATTTACATTTGAAATAACAACCAAAGAAGTGTTTGCATTTTGTATTTAAGTACTTATAAAAAGCCATTTTGCACATCTCTATATACATTCCATACCTTATTGATTGATTACCAAAAATCATAGAATCTATTATGCTAGCAGCAGAACACAACAAACAGACGTCGTATTTAAATATATGCATACAGGTACAAAGTTTCATTAAAAAATTAATATCAGTTCATTAGTAGCATACAAAATTTTGATTGGCATAACAGGCATTCATTGTTTATAAATAACAAAATTAATTTGTTGATAGTTTTATTATTTGCATACGTTTAAAAAATTTTCCTGACGCCTACTTTCCATCTTAGAAAACTTGTGTACAATTTCCAATAAATTTCATTAAACCAAATACATTTTTTTTAAAATAATGTCTGTGCTAGATGGGTTAATTTCCACGGATTTTCACGTAATTGCTCTCGTAACAAACACGACGCAACTACTGAGCTTTTTTTAAGTGACGGCGTGCGACTGTGGCCTTAAATTTTAAAAAGTCGCTCGTACCATCACGAGACTATTACAGAGATTTTCTGCACTAAATATCTGCTGGAATTGCGATGAATTGTTAAATAATAATATAACGAACGACTACTTACATATGTATATAAAATTTACATCAATTAGTAATAAAGAGTAAACTATGTTTTACCTATATTTCAAGAAATTAAGTACAAGGATTTTTTCATTAACCGCAAACGTTAGGAAAAGTTTTTAACTATGTAAAAAACAATAGATCGATTTTCAAAATTTTAATAAATAAGTACCTACCTAAGTTTATAAAATGTTCATTAATTATTTGTTAATTGTAGGTTTCAGTACCTTCGCAAAGTTTGCAGCCAATTACGTACTTAAATAATGAAAAATAATCAATTTATTAATAAATAAAACACCCGCCAAGGGTGTGACAGTAGCAACAATTTTTTCTGATTACTTTGAGGTAATTTGTAGTGGATGGAAATT
>NW_020438918.1:1077535-1078563 GCF_000699045.2 Agrilus planipennis | reverse complement strand
ATTAGTTGTTACAATTTACATTAAATATATACATTTTAAATGGACGATAACAAAGTTTCAAATATTTAGCAATAGATACTTTTTCAGTTAAAATTAGTGACAATGAGTGTTTAGTTAAGACAAGCAAACAATAAATTAAAAGGGCAATTTTATGTTTCGTGTGTAACTAACTCTTACCACCATTAAACTCGGCGTTAATAGGTGAAGAGTTAGCTTTTATAGGCAATTTAATTTCTTTTGAAAATAAAAGTTTGATTATTTACTAAGACAATAAAAAAGCACTTAAACGAATAATTTTCTTATTGTAGTTATAAGATTGTCTTGGTAGGTAATTACCAGAGATGTGATTTATTTGAAATAAGTACTTGCATTTAAAGTGCAAATACAAAATAAAAAATACCTGCTTTTAACTCACATTTAGATACTTTTTTGAGAAAAGCATCTTGTATTTTATTTACAATACTTTTCCAAACGTATTTTCTATTTGTAAAAAATACATTTTTGTCGTTAAAGTTTTTGCTAGTATCACCAATTAAACATTAAATAAAATGATGAATGAAAGTTGCACACATTGGTCATTCAAGGTATTGGAAACTTAATAAGAGGACAAACAGACATTCCATGAATGCCTTCTAATTCTTTAACTAAAGAGAACCCAAAAAATATAAAATGTTTGGAAATGGATAATCTAAATATTGGATCAACATTGTTTTCCTTTAGCAAGAAACTATGCAATTTTATGAATTACGACAAAACAGCCCGCAAAACAATATCAAATTTGATTGTGGTGTAGTAATAAATGCTTATAATCCAAAATTTTTAGAAAATGATTGGAAAAATTTCACTTATTAGATAAACCCAAAGCTAAAGAAACTATAGATTCAATTTTTTTTCTTATTATGATGTGTAAAAGATCAGAAACAAAATGGGGTTATAAATATTTTGATATAAAATGATTGATGTTGATTTTACATCAATAAAATTATTTGCAACCCTATTTTGGCTTTGATCTTTCACGCTAAACAAAC
>NW_020438918.1:1053059-1077297 GCF_000699045.2 Agrilus planipennis | reverse complement strand
CAAAAAGGAAATCTATTTTGTATTTTACATTTGAAATGACAAATCAAAAAAGTATTTGCATTGTGCATTCAAATCCTTTTAAAAAGCCATTTTGCACATCTGCAGTAATTACTTTAATATTTATAAAGATGTAGCTGCTAAAATTTCTTAAAACATGTAAAATATTACAAAACCGATGTGAGACATAAAAATTTAATCAGATTGCCCTTACTATTATATCAACAGGTTTTACAAATTTATCTCTATAGCATAGAATTAATTGAATAAGATGTCTTATGTTCAAATTTCATCGGTTAATTTGTAAAAGCTTGTAAAAATTATACCATCAGTTTAAAGGTGAATCATTTAGCTATAAAAAAGTGTTGTGTTTGCTTCGTTTGCTCGAGCAACACATAGACACAAATATACACTATCGCATATTTGCTTGATCAGACCGATACACAAGGGCATTAGGCAAGGAGTTAATTTCAGTCAGATAACATTTATTCGACAAACAAGAAATAAAACTTAAATTTAAATACATAGACAGCGTCTTATTTACAATAAAATCTGGACCAAAAAAAATTTCACCCCTGGAAATTATGCATTTGTATTGTTTGTAAATCGTTGCGTATTAAAGCATTTCAATCAAAACAAAAAAATATTTTCAAAACCAAGTAAATGAATATAAAAGTCTTTCTTAACAGTAATTACTGCAATATCCGCTGTGATTATAAAACAGTAGTATTTTTATGTATTTCATATAATATTAATACTTAAGTTGCGATGACCAAGCCCAATAAAATTAAATTTTAGTTAATAGCTCTTCAGTTTTCTTCAAATTTTTGTCCCTTTTTAATTGTTTTAATTTTTTTTTCCAATGTATTGCTAATTAAGCTCTCATGCGTGATTTAGAAAAATATAATCATTAATCAGCTAATGTAATGGAATTTTTAAAGTCATAAGTTCAAATATTGTTTTCGCTTTTTTTCTTGAATAACTTTCAGTGGAAACTGTATGAAATATATAATAAAAAGCTTTCCGGTACGCATTCGATCCTCATGGTAGTCAATAAACCTTTACATTTTGTATAAATTTTCTTTAAATTTACTCACCCATGTTGTAAAATCATCACTGGACTCCGCCACTGCTCCTCGTCGAACAGAAATTTTCCAAGCTTTGGGTTCACGTATAGGCAAACATCGGAACATTACTGCTTATGAAGTTGCACACAAGCTCGTTAAGGTACAGGATATCAATTACATTATCCTTTTCCAACTAAATTATTGCTGAGGTCCTAATGTCCCATTTCACATATCACTAGGTAAAAACACTGCGTAGAGTAACTTTAAACACTCATTAGAAAAATATTATGTGGACCCTTAGAGCACATTTTACACCAAAACCGAATAACTGTTGAAAAAAACAGAAACCCTTAATTTAATGAACTGTTAGGGTAACTGCCCTTTGCATATGAGACGGAAAATTGTTTGTATAATAGTCTTCAACTTTTCTTGAGTAATAATGTCACTTTTCCCGATTAGTAACAAAAAGAAACATAACTGAAGAGAATCTACTCTTTATTTAGAACAGGATAAAGGACATTAAGAGTGCAGGACGATTAGTCACAGGGCCAGAATGCACTTCCAGGAAATTTTGACGCGAAAAATCTGAAAAAAAATGCTTCTATAGTCTGGGTTAATAGGTCAGACTAGAGCATGAATATTTTCCTCATGTACAATCACTGGAAAATTATTCACTCTGAGTTTTCGGGAAAATCCCTTACTTACTAAAAAGTGGGACCCTGGTTGAATATCAACCAATAATTGACCCCTGGGGCACTTTTACAGGTAGAGAGGGTTTATTTTGATTCTTTTAAAATCAAAGTATTTTGTTTTATTAAATTAACAATGTATTTTCACATCTTTTTACAATACAATAATAACATTACAAAAAGAATGACCTTAATCTAATAATAAAATATATAACATTTACGGTAGGGTCTGCATATTGACTTGAAAAGTACCAAATTTATATACGAATTATTAAAGTGATAGCAAATTTAAAAAATTAAAAACAGCAGTTGTATCTGAAAAGAATTACAAAAGGTATTGATCCAAATAACAATCTAAAGTGTAAGAAATAAATAATAAATTAGAATTAGTTGTTACAATTTACTGTTTTCTTTTTTGGACTCAATTATTTGTTATTACATTTAAAACGATTACGAGTTGAAATAGATGTAAGTATGTGAAAAGCTTAATGATATTTATTTTATGCATTTTAAAAATAAAAAATCATCGAAATAATTGTACACGATATTTACAGGAAGCCGAGGGTGTAACGTATGTACCTTTTGATTTCTTTAAAACTCTCAAGTTTTGAATTTATGAGAAATGGGATTGGTACATATGTATGTGGCTCTCAGGTGGTTGCCACGACGTTTTCGACGTATGTTGCGGGGAAAATCCCGACGTTCCCGTCGCATTCTCCCAACCACCAGCCGTCGTCCTGTTTCCTATAGACGGACAGGATGTCGCCGGGATGAAGGGTGAGCTCGTCGGGGAGATTCGGAGTGTATGCATAGAGGGCTCGACAGGTAGCGATCGGGTTTAGTGGAGCCCCTTCGTCACAATTGCCATCAGTACTGCTCGTTTGCGAAGAGAATTCGTCTAATTAAATTAAAAAATGGAGAAAACATGCTGAAGTTAATGTTATTGTCAAAGCAAGTTGTAAAAATAATAAACAAGACATAATATGGAATAATAATTAATTAATTTTTTTCGTCGAAAATCCTCATATTTCATCTTGATTAAAACGAAAGAATTGACACTAGGAACCATTGGGTTCAGGAATGGAAGTTCCAATGGAACGCAATGGAAATCCCATTGAGTTCGGGAATGGAACTAGAATTCTAATGGTAATTCTCCATTTATTACCATTAATTATTATCAGTGGTAATTGAATGGCATTTTTTTAATGGAAATAGAATGGAATTGTTTCCTACGGGGTCCCTAAAATCAGGGAAAACCATCGTACTTTCGATAGGAGTTACACTTTGTTTTTGACAGTTATGTAGGTACACTTACTTAATGTGTTAGGTAACAAAATTAGGTAAAAAGGTTTTTCAAAGTTTATAACAGATTCAATAATGACTATTAACAAATAAAAGTCAAAAATAAACCACCATTATAAATTACCAAAAAGAAGTCAACGAAATCGGACGTAACCGAAAGTAATGAGCGGTACCATCACCGTGACTTGCGAGTTTTGTCACTTCGAAAAGTAACTCGGTTACTATAAAGTGACGGTGAGAACGGAATTTTTTACGTTCAACTTTTTGATCCAGTATTATCTTATGCTGATCAGCAAAAATGCGATTCGAGCAATTATTATTATTGTAATCGGAAGTAAAATAAGCCGACACTATCAGAAATACAAGAAGGTAGGTAACAAAACAAACAAAAGAAATGTCAAGAACCTGCAACTGTATTAGAGTAGATAGTAAAAATCCATGGTTAATTGTTGTAAGCAGGCACAAACGAAAGTGCTATCAACACAGGAAATACAATAACAAAAAGTTTCCTTTCGTTTTATAATAATATTAATACGCTCTATCTTCAATTCAAGCAAATCTTCACACAGGAATTGTGAACGCGAAGACGAGAATTCATACACAATCCAGCTTGGTTATAACGAACACGGATTATAACGAATGTTTGGTTGTAACAGATGAAATTTAATGAACGAAATTACTTTTCATTTAAACAATGAATGCCACAATAAACGATCGGTTTTAACTAATGTTTTTGAGTAAAAAATTATTGTCCCACTGGTTATAACGAACTTAAGCTTCCGATTGGACCAATTATTTGGAAATAGTTTGAAGCCACACATATAGGTACTTATCTACAATAAACCAGAAGTAGCTACTTCAAATCTTCGATAAATTGTATAGCTGTATATAATCAAATTTATTTTAACCCATATTCTTTTTTATACACATTTTTATAAAATTTAACCGTTTTAATTCAGTGGGATTTAATAAAAACGTAATTAANATTTTTATATAACATAAAACTGTTTTCGGAAAAATAACAAAAAGAAAGTGAGAAATTAAAAGAAGTCATAATAAAACACAAAAAGCTAACCGAAGTCCGAATCTGGCTGATTGGAGTTACCATCAGCAGCACCTCGATCGGTCCAGTCCGGCTCTGGCTCAAGTAACTCACCATCGCTGTAATACTCTGATTTTTCTGATTTTTCACTTACAGGGCTCCTCTCCGTCTCAGTCCATTCTTCGCGTAGCCACTGAGGTACCTTCAAGGAAAACACACAATTAACTTTAAGGAACAACAATTTTAAAGAAAAGGATATATAAAGAAACTTTAAAAATTTTTCAGTCATCTTTTTCTGATATCGGTTTGATATTTGGACTTGACGATCGTGGTTCTCCCTTTGACCATGATCATCAAATCCGAACAAGAGGATAATAGACAAAACTAATGAATCCTACAACAAGGGTTCAGAATGATATTGATTGGATCTCATAAAAATCACCACAAACCCATACATCCGACAAGAAAATCACTCAAAATAATACCTAAATTCTTACCTTGAGGACACTGTGTTGAAGTCCAGACTTGTCCCTAGTTATTGTGATATGTGGAGCTAGAGGATGTCCAGCTTTTGGTCGATTGTCCAATTCGAAAAGGGCGCTCTGTACTTTGTATCTCGCTCCCTCCAAATAGGTCAACATGGATTTCATCTAGACAAAAATGATGAAAGGTATTTAAAAAAGTGCATAGAATCTAGTGGTGATAACAGATTTCAGATATATTATTGTGAATGTTCTAAGGGATGACAGATATGTAAAACAAAAGTATGTAGAATCTATTGGTGGTAACAGATTTTAGATTCAGTTCGACATAAATCTTAAAAACTGTGAACTTACATGATACAGCTTCTCGGAAACGTTTTGTTGCGAGTCTTCGGCACCAAAATTGGGCGTTTGCTTCATGGCTTTAGACAAGTTTTCCAACCCGTTCTTTGACTTCCTTTCCCTTTCTATATCTTGCCTGATAAGATGCAAAAGTTTAATAAGAGCCTAGAACACAAAAGATAAAATAATAACTGAGTAAAATTTTCGTACTATTAAATTGTCTTTTACCTGTTTTCGCCTCTCTCTATTCATTGCCAACGTGATATGTTCGCAGTAAAAGTCAGGTAATAACTGTTCAGACAACTGTTGTGATGAATTTCTTAAATTGACGAACAATACTAAATCCTTTGTGGGATCCGACTGACTTACAGGACTTTTCAATCTTTCTGTCGCCTAAAAAGATTGATCAAAAAATAGTTAGGTAAGAGTAGTGAAATATTGGAGATATTGAAATGATTAGGAGAACAGAAAGAGCAATGGAAGTATGGAAGTCAATAACAAGGAGAGACAGAATTTTAAGATACCTTCTGAGTCATGAACTGTTAATTAGAGACACATTATTATAAGCAGAAACAGAAGTAAAGAGGAGCAGAAGAAAATCTTAGATTGGTTCACGTCCACACTTCGGACTTATAATGATAATGATGAAGATTATAAGGGATAATTATTTGTATCATATTTACCTCAATAAGTCTGGGACCAAGTTCGCTACTGTGGTGCAAATAAGCAGTTAAAATGGTTTTTAAATTATTGAGTCGTTCGTCTTCTAGTGTCTGAAAGGTGTTGGAACCCTTTAAAACGGCCGATTCCCATTCCAGTCTTTAAAAAAAAATCAAAAAAGATTTAAACTAGAAGCAACATTTAATTGAATGTTCTGTACCTCGCCCTTTCTGCCCTTACACACAAAGTGTAGTATTCGATGTCCGCCTTCTTCACTGCATCCTCAGCCTTTCGCTTTTTTCCTTCCAACTGTTACAAATGAAATCAAAAATATAAAAATCACATAGCAAAAAAAAAAACAATGAATACCTTTGCAGTCTCCTTTTCTGAAGCCGATTTTTGGTTGTGCATATGTGTCAGTTGTATTAGACTGCTAGTTCTGGATAATCTAGAGAAACAGAAATATATTCTTTGAAAAGGGGGTAAAGACAGAAAACAGAAAATAGCGCAAGGTCGAGTGACCTTTTTAATAAAATTATATAACATTTGTGCTCGCGAATGGTAGGATGCCTTCTAAGGCATGGATGGTGAGATAAGTAAGTGCATATTATTACAAGCGAAAACAGGAGTAAAAAGGGGCAGATGATACTATTACTATTCGGGAATGCAAGGATTGTCAAAGGAACAATCGCATGAAAAGCTGTATATTAAAAGACTAACAAAAAATTTCTCGTAACTTCCTTTCTCTGTTTTTGCTGTCTTTCGATATGATATAAAAATTACCTGACGTCTAGTAACTGATCCTGCAGTTTCTCATTATCTCTCGCGCACGCGTGACTGTGTTTTTTGCCCTTAGCTTCTGCTCCACGCCAGTCCGACAACGCACGCGCGGCTTTATCCACCACCCCTTCCGCTTGCTTCCGGCTCTTGTGTTGGGTCTCGGTAAGGTTTCGTAGAGGCCTCGCCGCATCTTCAGCCAAGGCCCCACCCAATACCCTGTGGGCTTCGGCTCGTGCTTCGAGCTCGTACGCCACTGCTCTCCAAGCTTCGTTTATGGCTCCGACATTGTCCCGGCAGGCACGCGACAACTTGGCACTTAATTTAGCAAGGGCTTTGCTATACTGCAATTCTGCATCTGACCTGAAAATAAAGAAAAATCATTTGAATTAATGCTAAGGAACTTTTGGGTGTTTTATTCTTTCCACCTATGGATGCCAGAAGGCGGGCAGTCCCTCGGGACTACGCTGGTCTGCTTTTAGGAATTATAGCAATGCTAAGCAATGGTTTAATCCTCTGGATCATGCCGTGCGGTAAATTAATGCAGAAAACAACGATTAAACTTGTCTTTAGGCATATAGAGTAGACATTGGATAATGACAGCCCCATATAATGTGAACGACATATTAATTTTATTAGAACACCGTATACCTAAACAAACTACACCCTCGCTTACGGAAACAATTTTTCTTTGACAGAAAATGATCCTCATTTCGATTTTAGGTATCAGTATAGGAAGTCAGATAAGTCAGGACGGAAGGAGTAGCAGCGATATAGAACAGAGGATAGCGAGGGTCGAGTTGCCTTCAATAAAAGGAAGTCATTTCTATGCTCGCGAACGGTTAATTTAGAAATTCGAGAAAGGTTGTTTAAGGTGTATGTTTGGAACACGGCGCTGCACGGGTGCGAAACATGGACAGTAGGCGCGGCGGAAAAGAAAAGGTTAGAAGTTTTCGAAATGCGGTGTTATGATGAGCGAATGATGAGGATACCGTGGATAGAGAATGTTAGAAATGAAGAGGTATTAGAAAGAGTAAGAGAAGAGAGATAAGAAATAGGCGAGATAGGTTAGTAGGGCACTTTCTCAGACATGAAGGTTTAGTCAGAGACATATGGTATTAGAAGTAGAAACAGGAATAAAGAGCAGTAGAGGTAAACCTAGATTAGACCAGAGCCGGGCAAACTTTAACTTCGCAGGAGCCGCTACATGAGGTTAGTTTGAGTCACTGCATACCCTTCAATGAGTACGAGAGGGTAAGCAGTAATGAATAATTTTGTTTTGTCTTTTTCTTCTCCCTTCCACTCCCATATCAAGCCCCTTCATCCCGTAGACGAGCGAAGCCACTCTCGCAACTTAAAAAATAGCTACGAAAATTTTCGTTACTACGTTCGCAAAACTATTGGGTTTGGCTATGGAAGAGGGGACTCATCTACGAAATGGAAGAGATAAGAAAAGGAAAGAATCATCTCACTCGCACTCGCAAGATCAATGAGGAGCTACATGGTTAACCTTGAGGATCACTCGGGATGCAAAAGATCCGAGTTTGCCCGGCTCTGGATTAGACTACTGTTCGCAAATAGTTCAAGATGTGGGATGTTTTAGTTTTGGGGAAATGCGAAGATTAGCTCAGGATAGGAAAGAGTGGAGATGCTTGTCGAATCAGTCTTAGGACTACCGAACATATGATGATGATTTCGATTGAATAGCAACCTCCCATTTTCTTACAAGAATTGTACAATTCGATGTATTTTACCTCAAACGCTAATTGAGGAAACTTACTAGTAAATGCAGTCAAACCGTGAAGAAGAATTCAACAAGAAGAAAATTGTTTAACTGCTTCGACCCTGTTCTCTTAATCGAAAACTTGCGTGCGATCTTTTTGCAGAGGTACATAGAAAGAAATGTCGAGTGAAGAAAGGTCTGGTGTTTGTAATTGAAGAAAGTAAATTGTTCACACAGCTTTGTTCACCTTAAAAGTCTGTTTTAATTGCAATAGAAATGAGCGCTACATTTTTTTTACTTTCTCTTTTCAACTGATACTTCTTCAATATTACATTTTTAAAGGTGTAATTAAAAGGAAAAACCTTGAGTGCTGGTTGAAAATGACTTACTATACCTATACCAATTTTGTACGTATACAAAAAAATGCAACCATCGTTTGGTATCTAATTTAATTATTACGCGCTCTTTCCTTTCTTTATCGTTTTCTCTATTATAAAGCTAGAATGGCCTCCCGCACTCCTCCACTTCTTCTAAACCCAAATTGATCTTCCCCTAATAGTTCTTCCGCCAGTTTTTCCATCCTTCTCTGTACAATTCTAGTTAAGGTTTTCTATACATCGATAATTTTTACATTAAGACAACTGTAGGGATAGTTATAGAGGGGCAAAAGATTGAATGATTAGATTTGCAAATGATATAGAAGTATTAGCATCTAGCAAAGAGGAGTTAGAGATCGCTTTAAATGAAATGGAAGCGGTATTGACAATACAGTATTGTATGAAAATAAATAAAAGTAAAACGAAAATACTGGTATGCAAGGGAAGAAAAAGTAAGGAAAGAGCGAATATAAAGATAAGAGACAAAAAATTAGAAGAAGTGGCTGATTTTAGGTATCTAGGAAGAGTCAGGACGGAAAGAATACTAGGGATATAAAACAGAGGATAGGGCAGGATCGAGTCAGTTTTGTATACATACATTAAATGAAATTTTAGCTGTTAATAACTGTAGGGAAAGTGTTATTAATTTAATATTTTTGAAACAAACTCAAAAATACGGTTCAATACTCGGCCTATGCAATACATTTTTCTTTTCTTATGTTAAGAAAATACATTAGTCAAATATTGACTGCACACAATATACTAGTCTATACAAATACACATAATAAAACCGATAAAGTTCGAAACAGTTTTTATTATTGATTGCCGATATCACAAAATTACGTCTCGTCGTAGTTTAGTATTCAAACTTTCTAATAACTAATTGAGTTCCATAGGCGCATAAATGTAAAAACCTATTCCAATTAATTTACAACAATAACATTACGACATCGCTATTATTTAAGACATTCATTCAACTTTTTTAAGAAGTTTATCACAAGAAAATTAAATATCAATTACATATACGTATGGTCCAAGCCTGTAACAAAACAGCTAGAAAATTGGGAACATTTAAAATAGACTCTAATCTTTGATGGGGTCCTAACAGTTACTTCAAACAAGCATAACGCACCTGCTATTTTCTATTGTTACAACAGAGATGTTGCAATAAAACGCTATTATGTTCGATAATACAAAAATTGGCAATTACATACATATAATTTTGACCTTATTAAGGTCTGTACCTAACATGTACCTAATTGAAAACAGAAAAGGCAATTTTAACTTCTTAGGTATCGAATTATTTAAATTTATACGCTACGGGTACAAACAAGGAACCATCAGAATAATTAAAATATGGAACTAATTAAACAATCAATTTTTCGTAGTTTACTTGTTTTAACGCACCGACAGAGAGATAAACAAAGTGACGATTCCTTAAGAAATTGTTACAAATTTTTACAGTTAAATACGTGCTTCATATAATCCTTTTTTTTTTTAATAACTACCTGTGTAATTACAACCGCACTTTACCATTATATTAATTAAGATTTAACAATTAAAGCGCCTAACTACTCTCAACGTTTCTTTTTTCTAATTATACGTATTTGAATGTATTTATAATCCACAATTTCCTATTACAATTACAACTACACCAGGATATGAACTCGTCCTTTTAAACTAATCTTCCATAGTATGTTGTCTATTATAACAAACTTTCTAAAGTAAGCCTTACAATTAAAATTGAATCCAAATCAATTGGACTATTTACAACTATCATGCAAACGATTTCTATTAAGGTCAATTAATTACAACACGCTGACAAAACTATTAAGTACTAATAAAAATCAAGAGAGATATTTTCTATTAGTTATTTAAGATGATTAAGGGCGTTGGGTTACGATTTATTTTCTTTAGAGAAGGATACTGAAAAAAACGGAGCTGCATTAAGGGTTGTAAAAGTCAATACCGTCTTTACCATAAGGGCACACGGGGCACGTGCCCAGGGCCCCAGAAGGCCGATATTATTTGCTTACATTAGGTACTCTATTCTTTCCGAATGCAGAATGCACTCTAATTAATTACAATACATCATCTATCCTGATCCTGGTACGTACTGTGATGAAATTTTAACAGAATAACGCAATATTTGGATTCGATTTAGGCTAGAGTTTTTTCAAAATAAAAATTGTAACTTCTCCAAGTCCTCTACAAGTTTTCCAGATTTAAGTGGTAAAACAAAAATTAGAAACTTGACTAAAAATATTTTCACCCGTAAATTAACGAATGGGGTCTCTATAGAAAGAAAAAAACTCCTTTATTCACTGCTGAAGAAATCTATGTACTGTTATTTCTGTCGTATATTAACTACGAGTGTTGGTACTGGACATAATTTGAGTTCTCCAAAGGGATATAAAGACTGGAAGCATATTATAGGGTTGTTCGGAAAGCCATTTCGTTTTTTCCCGACAGAGGATTTAATTGTATTCTTTTGCACCCAACTTCACATTTAATCCGTATAATTTTTATATGCTTTGAGAGCTCATATAGCAAGGCTTGTGTGTGAAAAATTCCAATTAATTCTACGCAGTAGTTTCTGGTTGGTGCCCTTTTAAATATGGAGAGCGATAAGCAGCATTTTCGACATATCTTACTGTTTTACTACAGAAAGGGTAAAAATGCTGTTCAAGCCAGAAAGAAATTGACTGATGTGTATGGAGAAGGTGTGTTGACAGTACGCCAGTGCCAGAACTGGTTCGCTAAATTTCGATCCGGCAATTTTGATGTCGAAGATGCACCACGTTCGGGAAGGCCGGTTGAAGCTGATAAAGACGCGATAAAGGCATTAGTTGATGTGAACCGGCGAATAACAACACGTGAGATCGGATTGAGGTTAAATTTATCAAATTCAACAGTTTATGACCACTTGAAAGGCCTGGGATTATCCTCGAAGCTCGATGTATGGGTTCCCCATGTTCTCACAGAGAGAAATCTGTGTCGCCGCATTGACGTCTGCGATTCGCTTCTCAAACGTCACGAAAATGATCCGTTTTTGAAGCGCATCATCACTGGGGACGAAAAATGGGTTGTATACAACAACGTCAAACGCAAGAGGTCATGGAGCAAAAAAGATGAACCGGCTCAAACCATTTCCAAAGCCGATATTCACCAAAAAAAGGTGATGCTGTCTGTTTGGTGGGATTTTAAAGGAATCGTTTTTTTTGAGCTTTTACCGGATAACACAACGATTAATTCGGAAGTCTACTGTCATCAGCTGGACAAACTGAATGATGCACTTCAACAGAAAAGGTCAGAACTAATCAACAGGAAAGGTGTAGTGTTTCACCAAGACAACGCGAGACCTCACACAAGTTTGGTCACTCGCCAAAAGCTTTTACAGCTTGAATGGGATACAATGCTACACCCACCATATTCTCCAGACCTGGCACCATCGGATTATTATTTGTTCCGGTCACTCCAAAATTTTTTAGACGGTAAAACCTTCACCTCAAATGAGGAGGTCAAAAACCTCCTCGATCAGTTTTTTGCCAGCAAAGACCAAAAATTTTATGAGCGTGGAATTATGCTACTACCAGAAAGATGACAAAAGGTGTTGGACCAGAACGGTCAATATATAATTTAATAAAGTATTTGTTTATTATACGAAAACTGTCTTTCATTTCCACAAAAAAAACGAAATGACTTTCCGAACAACCCTATAGTAACTTATTAATGGAGCATGAGAACAGTTTATAGCACAGGCAATTATTGATGAATTATGTCGTAAGAACCAAATCTACTGGACGAGTTTACAGTGAGTTGTCTCAGTATAACGCAGTCAAAGTCAATTATTGGAAAAATGTACTTAGAAGAATTGTTTCAGTAGTGAAAGTTTTTGCTTCAAGAAGTCTTGCTTGGTGATAACACCCCCTAAAATATTCGCAATTAATTCGGCGAACACCGATAAAGTATATTTTTTGTATCATTCAGTTTACTTTACTATCTAAAAGGGCCCAAATTCTTGTGTGCCCAAGGGCACCGGCATGGTCTAAGACGGTCCTGGTAAAAGTTAAATATTTATGGGAAAACTTAACCGATGTTTCAACTTCGCATATGAGTTTTTTCAAGGTAGATTTTCTTAACTGTACCATTAAATCGAAATGATGCGATATAACTATTAAAAAAACTCCGTACGGGGAGGCGAAACGTCGGTGGAGTTTCCCAAAAAAGTTAAAGCTTTACAGCTCCTAATTTAGTTCTATTTTTTCAACTATTATATTTAAGAGGGGAAGAAGTGGTCAACAAGAAAAGGATACTTTTTTAAAATTTTAAAGTTATAAAGTACGCCTTAGAAACAATTGGCTTCGTTCCTGATCTAATCTTTTTCATAAACTTTTCTTGTCAATTTTAAAATGATTTCGAAATCCTATCCGTTTCAAATTCCTATACATAACCAATTGGGATATTATATATTTAATTGTGTAATGAGATCTTTAGATAGTGGCACAAAGGTGCCATCATCCTTCAGCTGAATCTATCAACTGATTCGCATTACGAAATCATTCGGCACTTCACAATTATTTATTGTATAAATCTGCAAATAGCAGCACCGCAAATTTCTTATAAAAAGTTGAGATGGTTTGATTATACAATGGCATTGTACCGAATGGTATTTTAATTACTATAAATCGGACACGAAATTGCTCTACATTCAACAAAACTCTCTATTTACACGAACTAGACTGGAAAGAGTTTAAATATTAGTTCCTATACACTATAAAATACAGACTTTTTGTATTAGATATAATACAAAAGTAGTAAATAACAATATTTATAAATATAAATTTAAAAACCGTGCTCTAATTGTTATTTTAAAAGGGAAGAAAACGATAAAATATACAATGACGTTTTATATAAAATAACTAATCGCAAAATTGTGAAGACGACAAACAACTAAAAGGTGCTTAAGTGTCTAATGCACTGTAAGATTTTATTGATAAATTGCGTTTACATCAATGATATGCTCCCTGTGAACTGATCCTACAATTAATGTTAATAGCACACATTGAAATTATTTGTACATAATAAAAACGAAAATAGTATACTTCCCCACGCAATCGTTCAATAATCTGTAACATTAGCCCAACTACTTTATACGTGATCATCTAAGAAAAGCTAACTGGAATATTTTCCGGCGGCATGGTCTTAATTTTGATGTGACAAAAATTTTCCATTACGAAAAGTCAAAGAAATCACTTTGCTTTCAAATACCTCGTAAATTATCGTTTTCACATTAATTTTGGTTATAATAAAACTTGTAAAATAAGACAAATCTGATGTAGATATAGAGCTGTGAAAATTCGAGCATTGCACTGTTTTC
The DNA here is from genome assembly GCF_000699045.2 of Agrilus planipennis. Taxonomy (NCBI): domain Eukaryota; kingdom Metazoa; phylum Arthropoda; class Insecta; order Coleoptera; family Buprestidae; genus Agrilus; species Agrilus planipennis. The sequence continues at coordinate 1,063,459 of NW_020438918.1, read as the reverse complement.
ATTTCCGCATCATGCAAGGCACATGATTTTTAAATGGTGTCCCCCATGCGCTATGACATAATTTTGTAGATCATAGTTTGTCTTCGTAGACTTTTAGTTCTTCATCAGAAGACACCATGCCTTTCATAGTGTAGAAACAAATGCAGCCCAATGTCCTACGTTCTGTCTCACAGCGACGAATTCAGAATCTTTAATTAATTAATAAATTGTAGTAGAATGACCGAAAGTGTTATCATTCATCCATTTGCATGAGAGGCTTAGAGAAGAATTAAGATTTTAGAGACGTAAAAATAAAATAGAAAATAGTATCAACTATTCTATATTGCCAACAATTAAAGAGAAACGGGATATAGTTGGGTCGATCAAAATTGGCAAAAAGTCCACAATAAATTATTGGTGAGAATGGACCACTTGTTTCTTGTGTGGTGTCAAATGAAAAATACACTTGTCAAGTATGAGCAAAAATCTCAAATATATCCAAAAAAAGGGTTTATCATAGTAATTCTGTCCACAACACAAGACCCATTGTAAAAGTAAAATCCTTGATTAAGGCACTCGTGTTAGCAATGAATATTTTTAATAAAAGTACATTATTAACTCACCTTTCTTGAAGAATTGTAGAAAGCTCTTTGCAGAAATCGCTGCCTTGTTTAACATATTTTCGTAAGTCTTCAAATCCACTTTGATTCTGCAACAAAATAATTTTTATTAATTTAATTAAAAATGTATTAGCCTAAAAAAACAAGCAAATTAATTATGCAAGTATCGTAGAATATAACAGTGATCAAACAGTAAATACTTAACAATTATTGTTTGTTTTGATTATTTATTAATAAGTCACCAACTAAATAAATTTACAGACGAAAACATATTTAAAAATGTAAAATTCTCTTGCATTAAAATTGATGATGAGCACGGTAAAAATGGAATGATTGCTTCAGATGTGGACCGATTTAGACACAATTTCAACAGTGTCAAACGTGTCAGGGAGACAATTTAATCTTGTGAAACAAATTGTACTTCCTATTGTGTAAATAAACATTGTCAATAGACACTTCTTTTAATTACCAACCTAGCTCTATATTAAAAACTAGCAACCTTTTATTGAAAAACCAAAAGAATATTTTCAAAACATGGATTTTACTTATCTAGTTTTATGACGTACGTGCGTATTTAATACGACCTTGTAGATAACGTACTTATGTATCTTTCAACATAAATTTGGATCACGTTAGAATTAAGGAGTTATTAGAAAAAGTAGGAGAACAGAAGACTATAAAAAATACGCCACTATCTTAAACATGTCATGAAGGGCTAGTTAAAGATATATTAGAAGCAGAAACAGGAGTTAAGAGAAGCAGATTGGATTACTGTTGGCAAACAATTAGAGATATAAGTTATTCTAGTTTTAAAGAAATGCAAAGATTGTCTCAAGATAGAAAGAAGTACGTAATTCATTTATTCAGAGACACTACTTTTCAAGTCAAATTATTTTTCAAGCTTAGTCGATTGAAAGACTGCGAAACATATCACATTTAATATAGATGTGAAGTAAAAACTGATTAAATTTAAACTCTGGGAACCATTACTACCTACTATGGTAAATTCTAAAATGTTGATCATAATCAAATTTCAATTATTCAAATATTGTCGCAATTACAAGTACATAACTTTTCGTAATGGAACTCATAACAAAAGTCTCTTAAAACGATGGTCGTTCACGTTATCATCCCAAAGCAACGCGATCAGTGTAAGAGCAAATTATGTACCAAAAACGTGAATTATATTATGTAGCTTTTACATCAGGAGTTAATTTTCTTCAGCAAATTTCTAACTGTACCTAAATCTAATAAAAGTATTTTATCGCTTTTGAATATTCCTATATAGTATGCAGAATTATGTAAAAGTATTCCAAATTTGATTATAATTTCATCCCCTTATGAAATAACATCCACTACAAATTATATCTATAGTTGGGACATTCAAAATTGGCATAGTCCACAATAAAACAACTACTTTTACTCACGACAGACGTTATAACGCATATAGTAAACATAGAAAAGAGATGCCAAGTAGGAATTGCAGCGGATACTAATAAAGAAAAAGAAATAACATTACACCAGTTATTGTGTAACAGAAAGAGATGCAGACATACAGAATTTGAGTTTTGCCAACTTCAATGGTCCCAATTATAGCAGTTGTATTGTAACTTTAAACAGTTAATTTTCGCAAATAAGAATATAAATTACCAACAGTAATACTTGTACGTATTAGAAATATTTTACGCTTTAAAACACTAATGTACGTTTTTAATACTTTACTTTGATGTAGGTACATGTCTACATTAATTTTATGACTGATTTCGCTACATTAATTATACGTACTTTATTTACCACAAAATTAGTTTTATTAAACAAAGTACACGCGCAAAATGTGTATTTACCTATTTATCTTGGCTATTATAACATTACGCAATTAAGTTACGTTGTTCAATTGCACAAAAATACACGTAGGTACGATACAGTATATTGAGTCATTTTTTTTTGCCTGTAAACTGAAAGTATCATACAATAGATATTACATGCACACGATTTAAAATAGAACATACTTCATATGATCGTAAAATAGAACGATAAAAATTCGTATAAACAATATATATTTTGTCATAACAACATAACGAATAGATTATTACTTTTTAAAGCACTGAAACCTATCAAGAAACTTTTCTAAATGTAGTATTGTACTATAGTAGTAGATTTATTAGTCCTCATCAGCACACCACAGGCAGTAAATGGTGCATATTGCTATAAAAATACTGCTCTACACCGCTGTTCTTCTTGGAATTACGGTCTACTGGAAGATATTAATGAATGAATACATTAATAGAGTTCATTAATTAGTGTGGCTATTTCTGGAATACCAATGCAAAGCAAAAACAACCACAGAACTAGGTGGAAATGTAAATATCATATGGATAGATAAGTGTGCTCAACAAATTAATACAGAATTAAATCAGGATATTGCGTTTTGATTTATTTATATATGTACGTATTTCTCCATTACCAGTTTCTGCAAAACTTACTTTCACATTTTCAAAAATACCTTGAATATAAATTTTTCAAACGATTGCTCTTGTTTTACAGGTCATTACGTAATTATTTCAGTGTTACATAATAATGTAATTAAACGAGAATTATTTTATCTATCGAACTTCATCAGTTCCCCCTTTGTACAACAAGAGTAAGTACTTCTATTTAATGAAACAAAAATATAACACCATGAATTAAGTTTCCATTTCTTTCTCTTGTTCTAAGAAGATGAATAAATAATCAAACTTGAAATCCTAATTACAATTTTCGTAAGGAGCAACTAGGGTCTCAACGATGTTAGCCAGATTGCTTCGTGTGGACCCCATAGTGCATAAACAGCTTATAACCCTTATCTCTTTCGCACATCTCTATAGGAATGCCGCATGGAACCCTTTGGAGGAAAAGTAATCGCTACCCGTCTTAAAACAGTTTGGGAAGAATCAATCAGATTATAACAGCTGATAATTTTGAAATACGGTCTACTAACAGATAACCACAACTTTCCGAATGGAAATTTGTAAGGGCAGACCCTATCGCCATCCGGGGCATTTTCTATTAAGGCATCTTATTAAATGTGGTCCTAGCTATAGACTGAGCAGCAAAATTAAGACTGATATGACCCTGATGTAGATTTTAACCTTTTATAACGGTTTAAAATTTTTACTGCATGCCCTATTAAGACTGATGCAGCCTGATGTTGATACCCTTCTTTAATACTTTAACGGTATGTCCTCGTTAGCCTTATCTGGCCTAGATATCGATAGCCTACCTGAACCCTTTTACATTTTGCCCTATAAGTAATGAAATATTAGATAACTTACAGCCACCCAGGATGGCCTTATCCGGACTAAGTCTGGCTGCCTGGTTAAACCCAAATTGTTCAAAGTTTTACATTTCTGATTTGACCCAAATAAGATAATTTGATAAGGGCCAAATTTCTAATCAACCCCGGACTAACTATGTCTGGGTGTCAAACGGGGTCCAAATGTTTCTATGATGTTACATTTCTGATACGAGTGCGATCAAAATTATTTTATCCCGATCGTATTTGAATAGGGTCCAGACCGCAATCCTATCCAATTTTTAATGAGGTTTTTAATTAAGCAGTTAAAAAACCACTTTTGGTGAACAACAAATGTCACATTTAAAAACATAACCAGTGGTGTTGTGTTAATTTTTTTTTTACCGGAACGCGTATATATAATTATATAGACAGGGCCGATCTTGGGTAGGGTCTCATGTCCCAAATTTGACGACGACGGGGGGGGGGATTTGCCCCAATTTTCGCCCGTTGCCAGGATCGGCCTGTATATAGCATAAAAAGGAAAGGAAACGAAAATTAGCCGCAGGTCCATTTGGGTATGGCAATAAACTATGTCAGGGATGAGTAACGTACGGTTCGTGGGCCGCTTGTATTAAAATTTATGTATGAAATCTTTACTTTTTTAAAATTTTATATTTTTTTCTTCTAATGTTTATTATAAATAAAGTTTAATTCCCGTTGAACCGGTTCAAAAACCGGTTCACGTATTTGTTTCGGTTCGGTTAGAGTTCCGGTTCAGCAGAAAAAACAAGCCGGTTCGTTTCGGTTTTTGTTCCGGTTCGGGTTCGGTTCAAACCCTTGTTTATAATAATACATATAAAAATTCGTCAAAAATTAGAAAAAAAAATCAGCAATTCTTTTTAATTTTTTTTCAATACGTCAGCCAATTCTCGTTATCAGAAATCATCTTTAGTTCCGGAACGCGTTCCTGTCCAAAAAGGAAGTACCGGAACGACGTGCCGGAGCGTTCCGGCTCGACAACACCACTGAACATAACAACAATAATTATTATTATTAAAACGATACACTGTAGATTATCTATACGCATATACACATACATATATGTGGGTCATTTCATCATTGGGAAAAACGATAATAGACTCGTGAAAAACTTATATTTAGTTACCTGCTTCGTCGATAGTTCTAACTTTTTTAAATATCCACCTAAATACCTATTTCTAGTTCATTGATCTCTATTCCCAATTTACTGCATCACAAACTTAAAGTTTCTGGTTAAAATCTATTCACAAGTAGGTACTTATACGTCCGTCGATTGGCTAGAATTATTCAGAATTTATTTTTAACAACTTCCTCCGTAACTGATAACAGGAAACGTTATTTACAAGTAGATTATATACTTATTCGCTTTGTTCGTGAATATTTCAAAATGACTGTATTTTGTATGGAAAAATAACGTTGATACGCATAATTTTACATTGTAATAAACTAAAAACAATTGAATATCGTAAATGGTATCAAAACAAATTTTGTTGAAACTGACACAAAAATCTATAAAAATTTGTTGTAGGGGAGACCGAGGATGGTTGACTAGTTTTTTACTGAATAGTTCATATTTTTTGTGTTTTAATGTAGAAAATCTATTAACCTAATAAAAATATGTAATATTTAGTTCTTAGTTTAGTATAATAGTGATGATTTAATGCATTTTACAAAATATTAAATCTTAGTCAATCTACCCCTGGCTCGGGGTAGGTAGACCATATGCCCGGGGTAAGTTGACTCATGTACCAGTAAGAGCAAATAATTAAATATTTATTTAATATAATTGAACCTTTTGTTAAAAAATAAACTGGCTAAAGTTTCCTCTTCTAGATTAGTAAAAATTTGTCAATCTTTTATATATTCCACTGTGTCCAGGGTTAATTCTGCTTTCGTCAATTTCGGATTCTGTTCTAATTTTTCTTTTAATTTGGCCACGTAACAATTTAAAAGTCCAATAAAAAGTTAATTTATGTGTTGTTTTCAACTACATATTTCATTGGGGTTGGTTGAATAATTATTCAACCAGCCCCGAAAAAAATTGGTCTACCAACCCCAGACGCCATCTTTAATTTTGATCGCATGGCTAGCCTAAACACTGCCGTTGACTTGAAAAGTAAGATATGAAATATGATAAATGTGCCCTCATTAAATGCTAAGACTAATAGAAAAATGATTTACATAAAACGAGTAGGCATCAGATCAAAAAATACAATATATCAAAATATTACTTATGCAATTGAAATATGAAAAACATGTCAGTGTTCGAAAACAACGCACGACCGCGATGTCGCGCTGAGCGGGACGCGAAATGGTTATGATCAGATGACATAGTTCATACACTGTAGAAGAGTTTTCGGTAGTTAGTCTACCTACCCCTATAGTCAACTATCCCCGGTCTCCCCTACCTACTCCTTAAAAAGAGAAATCATACACTAAGATTGAAAACGAGAACTAACAGTAATATTTATCATACAACCGGATAATTTATTCGTATTTGGGCTGAGTTATACATCCGCAAAAGAAACTAATGGACAATAATTAAATGAATTCACTGAATAGGAACAAACTCCAAGCAATAGTAAACGAACCTGGAAATGGGAAATGAAAAATCGTTCCTTCTTTCTATAAACATTTCAGGTAATGAAAAGATCATGAATTATTTATTAATAAATGCATGTAAAAATACAACGTTCATATTAATACAGCTATAAAAATTCGTAAAGTGGGCGGTTTTAAAAAGTGTATTGCGAAAGAAAAAAACATGTTAATACCAGCATTCGTTAACACATGTAAAGCGTTATCTGATATGCAAATGTGTAAATTAATTTTTTTCATAAAGCCGCTCGTAAATTCTATACTTGTAAAATTAGAAATTGATTGACACTCATTATATAAGTAGATACTGTCAAAACAAACAAGAGATACTGTAGGCATCAAGTTTCAAAAACTGCCAAAATATAATGGTTTATCGCAAAACTTTGAACTAAAAATAATTGAAACAATAGTTAAAGTCCGAGTTGGGAAACACTTCAAAATGAACATAAAATATCTTGATAAAATTTGAGTTTTATGTGTCAACAATTCAAAACATTTTACCCTTTCACTAATTAATATAACAGTATATTACGCGCCAAGGAAAGAAAGTAGGGCCAATAAAGATCAAATGGGGCTTCTTACCCGGGAGGATATGTTGCGCTTTTGTCCCGTAGGAAAAATTTCCATTGAACTTTAATGGCAATCAATGGAAAATTTGTAAATTTCATTCAAAACCATTTGGCATAAATGAAAAATAATTGTTTCCGTTTACAATAATTCCATTAATATTTACATAGGAAAATTTTCCATTGATTTTCAATGGGAACCAATGCAAAATTTATAAATTCTATTTAAAACCATTAAATGGAAAGAATCTATTTTGCTATATCAAAAATNAACTATGAACATAAAAGGCAAAAAGTATATAAGCTAAGTAATGTAAGGATTACACTAATAAACAATATTTAATCGCAAATGACATGAAACATGTATTGTATTAGCCCTTGGTCAATAAATTGTTAATTTTTTTAAATGAAAATAATATTAAAAAGCCTACAAAGGATGTTCTGAAATTTTTTACGAAAAAGTATTCAATCCTTTACGAAAATGGAAAACTATTCTTTATCGTTTTTCAATCAGATTTATTATTTATTAATCAAAACTGTCATGTTTACAAGACATGGAGTCACAATATAACTAGGGTTGCCGCAGCATATGTTGGAGCGAAGATTTTTTAATCCTAACTGCATAAATTAAGAACGTTTCGTATTATAAAATCAAATACGTCTGTCATAATCATTGTAACGGGTTTTTCAACTGAACATTACATAAATTCCAGAGAGCCGATTTTCGATTTTTGACTAGAAATAAAAAGACAACTGATTGGAACAGAAAATTCAATAAATAAGCAAAAGCGCGCGGCATGCGATTTCCCATAGACAAACTTTACTCACTAATAACTTTTTATTTAGTCAAAAATCTGAATTCCAGCTTCGTCACGACCTTCTTTTTATCGCGTAGATACTTTTAGAAAAATGAAATTCAGAAATCGGTCAAGAAACAACCAAGTTCTAGCGTTACGAACATTTCGCCATTGGAGTCATGTTATGGGACCTTCCCTCCAAATAGGACGATATAAAATTCCCAAGTCAACAACATCAAAACAGTTGTACTTTTGTAGAAGATACCTAGACAACTTCTAAAATTACTCATTTTAATATCGTCTTAACTACTGTTGAAAAATTAATTTAAATTATTATTTGTCTAGAATAGTTATTATTAACTAGATGTATTGCAAAATAACAATTTATTTGATTATATTACGCGAATGAAAAGAACGAAGTGTAGATTTCTTGGTTGGAGACTTAATTAGGTTAGCATGTGGCGTATGATTTGTTGTGGTTAGAAACTGGAGCACAGTCTTCCAACTTAAGTTTGTCGTTGGTATTTGCAAAGAATTATTAATACTGGAAATTTAAACTAAAATGTATATCAAATATCTATGAAACTGAAAATGGTACTTTTTCTATACCGTACAGAACGTCAATTTGAAAACTTGGTAAATGATATTGAAAGTTTATTTTCTAGGAGGAAATGTTCGAAATATTCAAATTCTTTCCTAAACCAACAATTTTAAGGACTTGTCTGATAAAAATCCAAAGCATAATACTTAAGAATTCAAGTTATAAAATTTAAATTATAAGTGGGATAGAAAAATTAGTTTTATGTGGTCGTCGATGACTTTTAACACGTATTTAGGGCGTCAACGCGAACGAAGCCGCGGGTAAAGCCTATCATAAAATTTAATGCATACATTATCAGGGGTACAAAAAAGAACATAGGGTACCTTTTATCCAGAAAAAATACTGTTCCCGAGAGATATTTCTACGTTTTTAAGACATCAACGCGAGCAAAGCCGCGGGTAAAATCTAGTTTTATACGAGGGCGGTTCAATAAGTACCCGTGTTAGAAATGAAGACACCTTTTTTTTTTAATTTTTTTTTTCAATATAGTCCCCTTTTAGATAGATACACTTCTCCCAACCACCCTGCCATTTTTTTAACCCCTCCAAAAAATAAGATTTGTCGAACTCTCCAAAATCGCCCCTGACTCGGCGATGACTTCCTCGTTTGAGTTAAATTTCTTTCTCGCTAGTCATTTCTTCATGGTAGGGAACAAGATGAAGTCACAGGGCGTCAAATCGAGTGAGTACGGGGTGTGCGGCAGCAAATTCATAACGTAATTCATTCGATGTTTTGTCGAAGCGGTCCAATAACTCACTGTAGTATTGTCCAGTGATCGACTTACTTACTTATTGAACCGCCCTCGTATATGTTACATAACTGAACGAAAATGAAACGAACGAGAAGCCTAAAGGAATAGTACAGCGATACATGGTATTATGTCAAAGGTTAACTATGGATGATTCTAATTATCGAGGCAATTACTCACCGAGCCTACCAACAAAACATGAATAAAGGTTAACTGACGGTGAACATATATAATCAGTTACATTATAATTTAATTATTGTCAATTTTCCCTTAGATAAAATTAAGATACTTCTTCTCATAATACGTATAATATTCTACAATTAGCTGACCATTAAAACGTTTAGATAAATTAGAGTGTTTTATTAATAAACGTTTACTGCCAGGCAGGTAGACGATCCTTGGCGACTTTCATTTATGATACAAAATATTAAATAATAATAATAATAAATAATAACAGTTAAAAGTTAAAAGAAATGATAAATGAAAGATTATCTAACGTTTTATAAAAGAAACCGTTTCGTTTGTTATTCGTTCTGTGGAAAAAACCATTAATTTATGTTACCAAAATGCTTCAATAATTAGAAGAAACTACTGTTTTAAACGATAAATTTTAATAGATTACGAATCCTGTGCAAATAACGTGTATTCTATCCAAGAAACCGCCCCAACATAATTTTGTTTTAATAGGCATTAATTTATTCGCTGATTGGAAGTAATCGAGGTAAAACACGAACTTATACTGAATTTAATAAGAGCCTGAGCGCTTTTAGGTGTTTAGGTTACGCACTGGTAATTTGTCTGATCTACATAAATAATTTCTGAATAAAACAGTTTCTTTCTCATCTACTTACGCATTACACTTACCGATAAAAATAAATAGGCAAGTAGGCTATGATGAATCGATTTTATAAATTGATTTCGATCGATAGAGATGTTCCGGTTGTTTGTACTCAGATAATCGAAGCAAAAAAATATAATTTGAAGGTATACTTCGTTTACTTTTTGTAACGATGTGACCTTCAGCTTGACCGGCGCAAAATAGAAAAGAACAGCACTAGGCTAGAAAAAGAAGGAGACAACTCTCGCCCAAACTTTTAACCGGTGAGGAGCGTATAATCCGTACAGTACTGCACGGAAAAATTGACCATTTTATCCACTAAAATTACAGGTGTTACAGG
>NW_020438918.1:1050846-1052787 GCF_000699045.2 Agrilus planipennis | reverse complement strand
TACTCTGAATTTCGAATAATCGCTTACAAAATTACGATGTTTACTTAAGGCCTTAAATAAAGTATTTTTGCGTACTTTATGTGTCTTGTAAAGTATAACGTACGCACAGTCCAAATAGAGTACAATACTTTATAATAAAGTACGGGTGGCAACCCTAGTTAGTACTAATAAGCAGGGATTATGGTTATGCAATTTCGAATTTGGAAATAGATACGTATATATAAATAATATTACACCTGTTTTAGTTGCGGTTATAGATATGAAATTACTTCGGATTATCTGATAGTTTCAGTAACAGATATTCGATTTTTAAGGACCTATAAAATGAACACAAAAAGGCAATAATTTGATTTTATTTCTAGGTTATAATTCAATCAAAAATTACAATTTTAGATTGTAAACGACTGAATTTGCCGTAGAAATCGTAGAATTTATTAGGTAACTTGTAATAATCTCAATTTTGACATGTTTTTTAAGGACCTATAAAAGGAACCCAAAAAGGCAATAATTTGATTTTATTTCTAGGTTATAATTCACACAAAAATTACAATTTTCGATCGTAAATAACTGAATTTTCCGTAGATATCGTAGAATTTATTAGGTAACTTGTAACAATCTCAATTTTGCAATGTTTTTTTAAAATTTATTTCAAATTTTTTAATTATTGCAATTATATTTGTAATATCAAGTAAAATACCTAGTAAATTTATCTCTGCTGGGATTTTATTTGTACAAATTCGGGTCTAAATTGTAATTTTTATTATTTTCGCTTACGAAGCAGAGGACTAGTGGGATAAACGGTAAACATCCCTTTAATATTTAGGTAAATTTTCGTTATTCATTTTTTCCGTGTAAATAATATACTCATTTATTATGCTTGTATCTAAATGTTAGTTCACTCTAATTACAAGACTATATTATGTATAATTAGAACATTACGGGCAAGGTTATTTGTAACAAAGTAACTACACAGGTACCTACTTATTAAAAAGCAAAACGGTTAATTCGGTCATCGCTCAAATGCATAAAAAGGTATTCACATTAATTTATTCAAGCACCATCTCATTAAGTAATATACTGCTGTTTACTTCCACGTTGAATAATATTAATCAGAGTTTATAATAGTTTCAAAAGTATAAGGGATCATATAAATTGACAGTCCAGTAGTTGGAACAAAATCAGAATTACGATAATTAAATTTTTATTGCGATTTTGTAATTTTATAAGTAAATCATGACAACACAGTATTATCTGTGTCACGCATATAACTATGAACATATAAGGCAAAAAGTATATAAGCTAAGTAATGTAAGGATTACACTAATAAACAATATTTAATCGCAAATGACATGAAACATGTATTGTATTAGCCCTTGGTCAATAAATTGTTTATTTCTTTAAATGTAAATAATATTAAAAAGCCTACAAAGGATGTTCTGAAATTTTTTACGAAAAATTATTCAATCCTTTACGAAAATGGAAAACTATTCTTTATCGTTTTTCAATCAGATTTATTATTTATTAATCAAAACTGTCATGTTTACAAGACATGGAGTCACAATATAACTAGGGTTGCCGCAGCATATGTTGGAGCGAAGATTTTTTAATCCTAACTGCATAAATTAAGAACGTTTCGTATTATAAAATCAAATACGTCTGTCATAATCATTGTAACGGGTTTTTCAACTGAACATTACATAAATTCCAGAGAGCCGATTTTCGATTTTTGACTAGAAATAAAAAGACAACTGATTGGAACAGAAAATTCAATAAATAAGCAAAAGCGCGCGGCATGCGATTTCCCATAGACAAACTTTACTCACTAATAACTTTTTATTTAGTCAAAAATCTGAATTCCAGCTTCGTCACGACCTTCTTTTTATCGCGTAGATACTTTTAGAAAAATGAAATTCAGAAATCGGTCAAGAAACAACCAAGTTC
>NW_020438918.1:1032290-1048343 GCF_000699045.2 Agrilus planipennis | reverse complement strand
TAAAGGCTTTAACGCGACATATTAAAGGCTACTACTATTCATGATTGAACAAAACTTTTGGCAGGTACTGTATGAAAAAGTATGTTTAATGAACAAGAGTCGAGAGTATAATGAGCTTTTTTCTCCCTACCTACGATTTTGCCAGCGCGCATCCAAGACATTGGAAGAGACACATCGCTAGAGAAAGTAAATGAAGTATAATTCATGCCCAAATCCAATACACATTTATAAAAGAATTAGTCAAGTGATAATTTGACCCGCTCGTTGAGGGTTTCGCTCGTTATCAATCAAATTATAACTTTTTTATAATAATAATCATAAAGTCACTTTTGCTCTTTACTCCCGTTTCTGCTTCTAATACGTCTAAGAACATGTTTAAATGTATTAGTGAAGCTTATTAAACATTGAATTAATGCTACAAAAATTATTTCAACATGTTCAAAGTTTAGATTTTAGCACTACCTAGATCAGAATAGATCGTCTAATTCTTAAGAAATATGTATGCCACAAATAAAATTATAAGCAAGTAAACCTCTGTTGAAATTCACAATTAGTATGTTTTATTTTTGTATACCTAATACTAGTAGATATTTTGTAGCTGTAGTAGCAATCAGTGGTTTGCAATTAAAATCTAAAGTATGCTATAAATAGTGAACCAAGTGGTTTGAAAAATTTCAAGTTCTATCACGCTACTGAAATCCGAATTGAACAAGTAGTACTTGAAGTTGGCAGATTTTTTTCTTTTTGAAAACTTGTTTAAATTTATCAATTATATACTTACTACGTTAATAAATATCGATCGCAGTCGTTAATCTGTAAAAATCAAAGTTTGGAACGTTTTTCGGAGCATCTCGTATTACATCAGAATGCCAATTCGTATTAATTGCAATGAACTGTTTCATCGTCGTTTTCCCATTAAATAACCAATGGGTTCATGAACTGCCACGTACCTTTACAAGTTTTATTAGCACCGTAGGTATACTTACTCCGTGTAAAACCGGACATTACGGAACAACCATGCAAGTTGCCCATGTAAATGGCCTAGGTTCCGCTATGCGGAAATAAGCTTTGCTTGTAATTTGTAACTTACTTTGTACGTAAAGAAAAAGCTCAATAGATCATATTATTGTGATACGACATGCTTTAGTATGTTAACAGTAGAAACAGTTTTATCTACCGATAGAAAAATGCACATCGAGGTGAATAACATTCATTGAAGAAAAACATTGCATTCAATTCATTCAATGACAACGAATCATTGAGTTAATCTATCGGAAATGCATTTACTAAAACTTGATTTGCTTTTTATAATTTGCACACACGGGCGTTGGTGCCACACAATAGAAAATCAGTTATAGAAAATAAAATCTATTTCGAGATAAGTAACAGTTGTTTGGACAACTGCCAATATGACCAAATATATGTTCGAAATCGAAAGGTTTTACTAAAATTAGCCTTTTTGTTTATTCAAGTTGTCAATTTTTGCTCCAATGTTGAACGCAAAATTTATTTATCTTCAATTCATCATAGTTTAATAAATACGCTTTTTAACAGCAATAAACAATTAATCAATCAGAAAAAATACTTGTCTACAATTCACTAGTTATTTTAATTAATTAATTATTCACCACTTAACAATTTTATACGTTTTATACAAGGTGCCTCAGCACCTATCTTTTTAATGAAAAGTTTTTGAAAAAATAAAATAAACATTAAGTACATTTGACAGTATTCGTAATTTTGTATAGTGGAATTCGTTTATTATGACTCCGCCTATATTGACGAATCGCTTAATATGAAGTACTTGCAGTGTTAAGTTTGGTTTTCATATTAAATTCTCTATAGGAGAGTTTGGATATAATGACATCGTTTATGATGACATATCGTTTATTATGACTGATTTTCAAGAAATCATATCCGGCTATAGTAACCCAAATGAGTAATAATAACATTTTCGCTCATTTTTCTGACATTTCTTATGTATATTGATATTACAACTCATCGTTCTTTTTCTTTTACTGTTAATAAATATATACAATTTGTAGTTTTTCTGTCTATTAAAATAAATAACTAACCAAAGTAGAAAGTTATTTTCTAAGTTTAATGCTTTGTATGACGCCTGCTTAGTATGACGTGTTTGTCATTTCCCTTCGATGCCATTATAAGCGGATTCTACTATATTTCAAAAATGGAATGTTGTGCTCTTTTGTTCAGGATTGCGTAAAGGAAACTGTGGAATTAATAGCAACAAAAACCCATAAAATTGAAAATCCTACCTCAGGCACAGATTTCGACCTTTTGAATGGCGCCTTCAGTGTGCTCATGTCCAATCCACCGTTTCTTTCTTCTTTTTCAGCATCTTCAATCGCACTCTTCCCGACTGTTGAGGTCCAATCGTTGATCACGACACCGTTAGTGTTATCACAATAATTGTTACTGTCACCGTTATTGTTAAATTTATATTCAATGTCCGTTGATTTTAAACGCACTTTCGCAAAGAACGCATCGTTTTTTATTATTTGCGAGGAGGTCTCAGACGAAGCCGCACCATCACCATGTTCCCTGCTACTGTTATCTTTTCTCACTTTACTATTAAATATTTTCCCGGTATTTTTAAGTACCTTTTTACATTTATCCTTTGAGTTTTTATACATTTCTTCCAGATTTATCCCGTGCGAGTCGGTTTCGCCATTAGGCGTTAAAGTTTCCATTTTTTGTTTGGCAGCATGTTCGGCCATAAGGTTACTCACTTTCGTTCTGAAATGAGACCACGTACCGGCGGCTTTGTTCCTTGGTTTCCTCAAGAACGTCGCCCTTCGCAATCTTAACGGAAGCTTGCTTCTCGCTTTGCAATATTCTAAATTTTGAGCGGAACCGTCTTGCGATCCGTCAAGCAAAATTTGACTGCAAGATATGTGTTCTATATCTTCCGAATTAGACGTCTTGATTTCTGCATTTATCACGTCTTCTAAATTAAAATCAGTTAATGATTGAGATAAACGGTATCTCTTATTGTTTATGGGAACTTTATAAATGTTTTCCTCGTCCTCTTCGGGGATGTCGTTCAGACTGTGGGAGATGTTCGGATCGCTACCGCTTTTCATGGGCGACACGCAATCGAATTCTTCTAAACTTTTCGTTAAATACATGTCGACGAAAGTTGTCTCGATCACAGATTCTTCGTTATCCGGTTGCGATTTGTTTTCTCCTTCCTTCAAAACGATTTTCATTTCACTTCTGTGTTTGTTCCGGAACTTGACTTGTGCGTACAACTGTTCTTTCTCTATGGGGTTTTCTTGTATGCCATTTTCACCAGATTGTTGACCGGATTCTTTTTCCCGAGGAATTTCATTTTCTTGTTCTGTGTTACAGTACAACGGTATTGTTTCTGTGTCATCTAATGCAGGTTTACATACTGCAGTTCTGACAGTAACGATTTCATATTCTGGCGGTTCTTCGACTGCCGTTTCTTTTTCGGTTGACTTTTCTGTACCATCAAAAAATGAGAAACTAATTTTAGGGACGTCGTAGTGAAACTCCTCATTGGCTGGTGGTAAACTGCTCGACGTTTCCAGTTTGTTTGGAGTTGACGAAATAGCATCCGCATAGAAAGAAGACTCCAGTTCGTCTGCGCTGCTCATCTTATCGGAGTTTCCGCGTGCATCTTCGTAATTTTCTTCAGAATCCGATTCGCTCAAATTCGGTTCTACCACAACACTATCGATTATTGCATTGTTTTGGTCGAATTCCAGCTGAGCCTGTTGAAGATCGTAGCTACCGCTAGAGTTTCTGTTCTTCTTCTTATTAGGGACTTCCAAATACGATTTTTCCGACATAGCACCACCGTCTTCTTTATTGCTGCAAGGTGACCGTCTGAAGAAGGACGGATTGGTAACGCTGGCTATGGACACTCGCCACTGGGGCTTCGAGATTTTATTATAAAACTTCTTCATCACGTTATGTTATTAGTTGCAGCTGTTGTTGTTGTTGTGTGCGTTATGGCAAGCCCGATGATGAGTTCATGCTCGATGAACTAGATATTATTTATACTTTCTAATGACGGCAAATGAAAAAGAAGCGGTTAAGTAATGATCAAATAACGGAATCGGCATTTAAATTCACGCGACTTAATTGCAATGATAAAATAATTATAATATATCCATCTCAATTGGTGTCATTTGTTTACTACCGTTAGTGATCTTTTCGCAAGGAAATTGATGATTATTAGCCTCGCAACAATAGAATATCACACATATAAGCGCTATCAGAAGAAACTACCAAACCAGTTAAGAAAATGAGAATATCCTAACAATAACCGTCTATTAAAAAAAGGATTAATTATTGGAAAAGGAAATGTATTCTTCATTGTTTCACCGCATACGTTTAGAGAATATAATACAGTCATTAATCAATTATATTACCTATACGAAGTACAACGGGAGAATAAAAATATCAGTTATAAAATTTTTATGAATAAGGTACCAATTCGATAAAAACAACGACAGTGGTTGTGGAATTCTATTAGTGTCTGATTTGAAAGGACAGGTGTTTAAACGTTTTGTGACGATTTTTAGTGACAGTTAACAAGATATGAAACTTAGAATCTAGTTAGAGAACTTTAGGACTTTACTTTACATATGATTGGATTAAACTGAAAAGTAGTAGACAGAAATCACCGAAATGCCAAGAAAAGGACATTCAGTGTCTACATTTTTGCAGTTCGTTAACAAATCAGTACTTTTACTAAAATAATTCAAATTTTACGATAAGCTCTAATTAAAATACGTTATTCAGTTTCAAAAGCAACTGTATCTTCTACATAGTAAGTTTATAATTCACATGCAAAACGATCATTAACGAGCTTGATGAGATTTCGGGAAGAATTTATTGATTTGATCATCTATACTAAGAAATACTGTTCAATTTGCATTACATCTGAGATTTAAAAAACATAGTTAGATAATGCGCCTCGACTCGTAAATAGAATAATTAATTGAACTAAAACTTTTTGGATTTTCTTAGACCCAGTAAAACATTTATACAACAAAGTCAAAAATAAAAAACCTTCTGCTGTTGTTATGAAGAATAGAATGTTTGACCTGCAAAAATGCAAATTGACTTCCTACCTTGGTTAAATATCTTACAAAATCCGTAACAACGAGCGTATTATTTGCTTTTTAATAGAGATTAATTATACCAGCGACAAATTGTTAGGACGGCGCTATAAATCTTTTAATTAAAACTCAAACATATTCAAGTCGCAAAAAGAGATCATTTTAGGTTTAGAATAAAAACCAAAGCGGATTTAGGGGATTTGTTAATAAACTGATTAATGGTTCTAAACAACTTTTTGTTGCAACAAGGACTCAAAACTAATAAACATTTACTTCGCATTGGAACCAATAATATACCTAAAGTGTTTTAAGAAATTGTGTTGAATGAAATCAGGAAGGTAATATACATTTTTAGAAGAATAACCTAATAATAAAGCGTCATCCCCATAGCCGAGGAGTTCTTTCAGAAATGGGAAATTACCAACGAATAATTTAAGTTGAATACTCGAAGTTATACATTCGTCTATAAGGGTAATTTTTAGGTGAATGTAAAAGCAATGGGAAGAAAACTAAAAGACAAATGACAAATTTTTTGCTCGAATGATTTTTTCTCCATTTCAAGTGAATATGGCTGAAAGTAACCATAACTACAAAATAAGAAGAATTCAATATTTAAAAACCAAAATTTCCTCAACTTTCAATAAACGAAGTGAATTTTGGGGAGAGAGGCCTTCAAGTATTTTCGTTACAAAATCAAGTAGCCCATAAACGGTTTCGCACCGGTAAACCAAAATAAACCTACAAGTTTTTATGCCTCCTGAAGTGTCCTGTTTAATGTTAACATTCTGTTTTGACATTCAACCAAATATCTACATGCAATGAGAGATAAGCAGCCGTCGATGACGTTTAAAACATGTTACACAAACACCAGGTAAACTAAACATTACGTTTTATGTTTTACAAATACGTTCAAGAAAGAAAGTAAGAAATGGGAATGACAGAAACTTAATTTAAAGTATGTAATTGTCAAAAAAAACTCATTTAATTTATAAGATAAGCCGAAAACAAAGACGTATGGTATAGTAAACGTACAATTTTCACAACAGGTTGATTTACAGGTAGCTATTTACCTGGTGTTACGTACTTGTTTGTTCAAGGTCATGCTTCAATTTGTACGATAAAAAGCACTTTTGTTATGTAACCTGATTATGCATGTGATTGTATTTTTTATAGTAAAGGTCAACTGAATCTAATAATGAAGTGAAAAACTTATTAGTTATTGCNAAAAGCTGCTTTAATAATAATCGTAACCTTTTTAGATATAATCCAAAGTGTATAAGATATGTGACTGATGGACTTACGTAAAGTGACCAATATTTCTTATAAATATTTTTCCGTATGCGTTACGACGTATTGAATGGGAAAACTATGTATTCTTATTGGCTTTTTCTAAAGGGGACTACTGACAGCCTTGCAGATATATAGAACGAATTTATTATTTATAATTATGAGCAAACATCTGGAAGGATCCGATGCTCCTGGGGATGTAATCCGAAATGTGAATGCAAGGTTTGTACCTTTACTTTACAAGTTTTCCTTTGAATTTTTTTATAAAATTATATTTATTAGATACGGTAAAAATAAAAAAAAAAAGATTTTATGATAGATTTTAAAAAAACAATTGACCCCAAGCAAGAGCATTTTTCATTAAAATGTTTCTACTTCTTCTACTATACCTATTCGATTGTCGAATAGGATTTTACTGTTCCTGATTAATTTTTGTAATCCTAATAAACCTAATCTGGTGAGATCGTCCCTGCACCATTCAAAATTCCAATCGAATGATTGTTGCCGACTTTCTTTTTGAGATCTATTAAAATATCTTTCTCTTCATTTTCACAAACACCGACGCGAAATTTAAAAAGAGACCGACTACAATCCATGCATAGAAGCCACAAGTTTAAAACCGCTACTGTACTAAAAGCGCTAATTGTCTTCGGCTATTCATCAACCTACATCCATACATACATGCATCCACGTACAACCATAATTATATTAAGGCAAAGAGAAATGGTGTCACGGTGCCGATGTGTCTGGTAATAAGAGCGACAATGACGGTTTATGATAGTTAATCATGCGCGTTTTTTGTTTCTGTTTTATATGGCTGCGTGCCATCCAGGTGTGCTCTGGTATGTGTCACGCGCACAATTGTCTCTCTTATTATTATACTGATACGGCAAATACGATAATGGGTGGAACGAATAGACGTGGGTGATGACAGGAATTACTTCGTCGTGACCGATAAACGAGATCTAAAGTAGAAGATATTGTCCCACTTATTATAACTGCTTTATTAAATTTTCTGACGAAAACGAATCAATTAAAGGAAGTAAATTCGTTTATAACGGCCAACCCTTTTTAGCGACGACAATGTAAAGTCAAGTTAAGTTGCATAGTTAGGTAGTAGGAAAACATATCCGTTTAGTACGGCTGCCATTTAAGCAACCATCTGCTTATAGCGACCTATTTCAATGATAATTCTTCCGGTTAGAACGACGCACAGTGTTTTGCATACAAAACTACGCACCAACGTGCTAACGCTATCCTTATTAACGCGCGTAAATCACAGTTAGTGTTTATCACTTGTTCTGACAAAGTTAGAAGCTCAACACAATGAGGTCTGTGAAGCGAAAATTGAAGAAAAAGGTTTTATTTTACACCGTTTAGAAGTCAAATGTGACCCTCGCGAGGGGGTTTGGTGTCTCATTCTACAATATCCACAATAAAAAAAGTTAAAAAAGATAGAACCCTCATTCAATACCAATGTTTTAAATTGTAAACGTATCAGGGCATCAATTCAACAACAGATAGGTCAAGCATTATTACAGTGGTTTAGGCTTCAGTATAACCGGAGAATACCCGTTAAAAAGCTAATTTTTTTGATCAAAAAAACCATTGTGTCGACCGAAAATCGAACCAAAACAGGTGAGCAACGGCTTTAGATCTGTAATACAGTAGAACCTTGATAACTTAAACCTTGATAACGTAAATAACCTCTATGAATTCATAAAATTTTGTGTTAACTTACCCTCGGAGTCCAAAACCTCTATTAACTTAAAATAAAAACCCTCTATAATTTAAACGAATAATTTGGGCATCGCACGTCAGTAAGCAGTGAAAAGTGGTTTGAATCGGGAGAAAGTCTTCTATGTAAAAAAACGAAGAATTGCTGAATTTCCTAATTTAAAAAGAATGTTTGTTTACATGGTTTAGACAGTGTAGAAATATGTAAAAACATTAGTGTTAGTGGATTTATACTAAAGGAAAAAGCTGGAAATCCATAATTTTAAAGCTTAAACTTAAACCCTTAGTAAGTAAAAACCTTAATGACTTAATTACGTTTCTCTTGGTCTTTATTAGAAAGAATAGGAGAACAGATGGAAGTCAGTAAAAGATAGGCGAGATAGGTTGGTAGGACACCTTCTCAGGCATGAGACATATTAGAGGCAGAAACAGGAGTTAGGAGGGGTAGAGGTAAACCTAGTATAGATTACTGTTCGCAAATAGTTAAGTATGTAGGCTGTTCTAGTTTTAGGGAAATGCGAAGTTTAGCTCAGGATAGGAAAGAGTGGAGGTACATGTCCAACCAGTCTCAGGACTTACGACCCTATGATGATGATGATGATGATTGGTCTTTATCTAATCGAGGTTCTACTGTACACGGTAATAAATGTATCTCTTCAGATCTACGGAAACACTATTTTAAAGTTACAGATGGATAGATTTTTTCAATATTTACGAATATGTAACCCACACTTTGGGTTTGTATACTTTACATGAAAAATCTGATACTTGTATAAGTAAACGTACCTGTTCGGCATGACATACTTGGAGGGCTAATTACATACACGAGAGAATTGCGACTGCCATAACCATAACATCAGTTCCGTTTGCCGGAACAACAACAATACGTGTACTTTTTATTGCCCTCAACAAACAAGTTGACCAACACAAAAACGTTGTAGCAATTATTATAACGGAGATAATACGTGTGTACGACGCCGACGCCATCATTATCCTTTAGAGTGTTGAGCAAAGTAAAAAGTTACAAGACACCGACCTACGTGTAAATTAGCGAAAATGGATCGCGACTAGTTTTAGAAACTGGAGCAGACCAAGAGAGAAAAAAATTAGCAGCGGCTAAATTAACGTAAGACATTTAATGAAAAGCCTGTCCGAATGATAACATGAGCTTCTAACTGTAGTGGTTTTGTCTGATACTCGATTTTCCGGTAAAATCACTATCCGATACATCGAATTACGAATTACACAGTCAACTTCAAGTTTAAAATCTCAATCACAATCTACCTAAGTGTAGATAGTCTATATATATCGATAGTTTTCTTCACATAAATGTCAAATGGTTGATGTTTAGAACGGAAGGAGTAGTAGGGATATAAAGCAGAGGATAGCGACAATGTAGGGGTGCGAAATATGGACAGTGGGCGCGACGGAAAAGAAAAGTTTAGAAGCGTTCGAAATGTGGTGTTATCGGCGAATAATGAGGATACCGTGGATTAGAAAGAAAAGGAGAACAGAGCCCGTAGGAAAAGTTTCCATTGAACTTCAATGGGAATCAATGGAAAATTTGTAAATTCCATTGGAAAAATAATTGTTTCCATTTACAATAATTCCATTAATATTTACATAAGAAAAATTTCCATTGATTTTCAATGGGAACCAATGCAAAATTTATAAATTCTATTTAAAACCATTAAATGGAAAAACAATTGGTACCTAAAAATGGAGAAGATCTGGTCTGAGATGATTAAAATTTATTAAAGAAATGGAGAGAAACGTGCTGATTGTCACAGCAAGTTGTAAAATTAATAAACAAGACATTATTTGGAATAATAAATGTCATGTAATTAATATTTTCCTCATATTTTACCTTGATTAAAAAGAATTTCATTTAATTACCCCTAGCAATAATTAAAAGTAAAAAATAAAGAATTGACACTAGGATTTCCATTGGGTTCAGGAATGGAAGTTCCTATGGAACGCAAGGGAAGTCCCATCAAGTTCGAGAATTCTAGTGGAAATTCCATTCATCCCATTGGCAATTCTCCATTTATTACCAATAATTATAGTCAGTGGTAATTAAATGGCATTTTTTAATGGAAATAGAATGGAAATTTTTCCTACGGGAGGACTCTATAGAAGTAAATAAAAAATAAGCGAGATAGATTGGTAGGACACTTTCTTAGGCATATTAAAGGCAGAAACTGAAGTTAAAAGGAGTAGAGGTAGACCTAGTTTGGATTACTGTTCGCAAATAGTTAAGGATGTGGGATGTTCTAGTTTTAAGGAAATGCGAAGATTAGCTCAGGATAGGAAAGAGTGGAGGAGCGTGTCCAACCAGTCTTAGGTCTGACGACCTTATGATGATGGTGTTTAGAATATTGCCCTTGAAATAAGTTTAACAACTCCAAATTTATTGTTATGAGAAAGAGCGTGAATTTTGTTAGGCCATAAAACCGCAGTGGTATAAAATATTTTTTTATTTTTACAAGCCTCTTAATTGTATCAAAATCAGCGAACCTTATAATTGTTTCAAGAACAAAAGAGAAAGTACCGACATAATTACAAATTCAATCAGGTGGCGGTATCGATACTGTAATTCAAATTAATTACCAATCGTCGTTGGTTAATTTAAATGAAAAGAACCACAAAGTTTTTTGTATTGTAGAAAATTTGCAAATGTTAGCTCGACTGAGTCCTCCACAAAAATTAATTAAATTAATTATAATATAAAGAGTATTGTCCATTTCATTTTCAATTTTATTTACGCTCTATATCGTTTTTACCGAGCGCAATATATATCATTCCCTGTTTGAAAGTAACAAAAGGGTCCAACACAATGAGTTATTCAATACCAAGCTGCCAAGGTCTAAATTCTACCCTTTACACAACAAGTAATATGATTTAGGTCCGCATCGTCAACTGTTCAAAGTAAACCAAAAAGGAAAATTAAAAGCCATACCTAGCAGGACGAGCTGGCTACAAGAAATGCTGATTCTCATTCTACAATCAATTGCTCGTTTCTAATTAAATTTTTGATTGACAGGTCACCGTACTACCTTTACTATTTTTTATTATCTACTTCACATACAGAAAAGCATTTTAGATGACCGAAATACAGTGTTTAAGAAGGCATTATCATCAATCCTGATCTTTTCAAATAATAAAGGCAACGTGCTTTTTGCATCCCTTAACTTAAACTACTACTGTAATTAGTGTGGATGTACTCGATACCTAGATCTGTATCATTTAACACATTTAAACGGTTTATTTGTACAATTATTTGTGGATACCTAGTGTTGCTGTGCAAATCACTATCTAAAAAGAGAACCGCAGCTTTGAGCATCCAGGTCAAGCAATGTAAACAGTTCAGAGATGCGTAACACCTTCTTTGATTTGGTGTTATAACAGTAGTTGTAGGAAGATGCATTTACACACAAACCAAGATACACTCGTTATGAATGTAATAATGTTAATCATTGAAAACATTGTAATAAATATTTATTCCAATTGTGTATGTGCCTACGCCTTACGTCGAATTACTCAATAGGTTTATATACCCTTTGTAATACAAGAATATCTATCGATATCTATTCATTTAAACATCAACAACGCAACCTATTATTATAATGTGCTAAGAATTATTTATTATTATCGTAATGTTAAAATACAATCGTAACATAAAATAATAAGGGTTGGTTGCAAATCCTGTGCCAAGATGCACTTCCAAACAGACGATCAATCAAAAACAAGAAAAGATTTGAGAATAAAAATAAAAAATGGTATGACAATAAAGAAAATAAAGCCCAACGACCCAAAAAACAAAAATGGTGGGACAACGAGTGCCATGAAATGAAGCAAGAAACAAAGTGCAACAAAAGAGGAAGCTAAAAAATATAAATGAAAGAAAGAAGGAAGAAAAAGAAACAAGAAAATGGTAGGAGGCTAGAAAGGATAAAACCAGCAAAAAATTCTGGGAATTGTACACAGTAAAGACGGTCATTGAGGAAGAAAGAAAGAAAGAAAGAAAAAGGAGAAATATTCCTATTCTTTGCTGACATAAAGGGAGCTTTTGACAGGATAAATAGAAAGAAAATATGGAGTATAATGGAAGAAAAAGAATAAATATGAATTTAAGGAAAAGAATAGAAGAAATATATGAAGCAACATATTTGAGTACAACTTGAGTACGGCTTTCTTCAAACTGGCTTTTGCGGATTTAGAAAATTGAATGAGGAAAATTCACAAGGGAGAA
Source organism: Agrilus planipennis (assembly GCF_000699045.2). Lineage (NCBI taxonomy): Eukaryota > Metazoa > Arthropoda > Insecta > Coleoptera > Buprestidae > Agrilus > Agrilus planipennis. The sequence continues at coordinate 1,035,953 of NW_020438918.1, read as the reverse complement.
GTAATCATGGGAAAGACGAAAGTATCTTAAGCGGATGATTTAGTACTTATGGCAAACAATAAAGAGGGGATGACAGAAATGACGAGAAAAATGGGAAGATACATCGCAGAAAGAGGCTTAGAAGATAATAAGAGACAGAAAAGGTGGTGAAAGAACGAAAAAGATTAATATTTACATGGGAGGGAGAAGAAATAAAAATGCACAACCACCTAGGCTACTTGATACATTAGAATAACGGAAACGAAGAGCAAATAAGAAACTTAAAAAAAAAAGCAACTGCAGTCTTAGGGAAAGTATGGAACACCTTTGATAAGGGATTTTAAGGAAAATTGGGAAAAGAAAATTATTTATTTGAAGTACTGGTAGAAACTAGGGTTGGTCGGTTTTAAAAACCGTTTTTTTGGAGAAAATTATAAAATTCGAAAACCGGTTTTTTTAGTAGAAAATATCGGTTATAAATGTATGAATAACACTTAAAAAAGAATGAAAATGACAAATGTAGCCAAATGTACCAGATTGATGAAAACACTGTTGCAAGCGGTTTGGTTCTTGGAATCATATCGGACCGATATAAACGGTGTGTTTTGTCTATTGGATGAATTAATGTAGATTTTATATCAGTTTGATAGTTTTTATTTAAAGGAACCGGAAGAAGTGACTTCCTCTACTCAAACTCTAAGAAAAGAGTTTTTGGCCCTAGAAGCCACAAATAAAAGGACAAAAAATTTAGGATTATTATATGAGGCTTTAAAAACGATTAAGCCTAGTTCGGTCGCAAGTGAGAGGGTATTTTCTATTTCGGGGAATTTTGTGAATAAACTAANGCAAGCGGTTTGGTGTGTTTTGTCTATTGGATGAATTAATTTAGATTTTATATCAGTTTGTCTTCTGGTTTCTTTATGTACAGTTCATAAATTCAGTGTTCAGTAAATAATTTCAGTCAAAAACTGCTTTTAATCACTCTAAATTTTCTGTTAAAATTTTTTGTTCGAATTACAGAATATTCGAGCAAAAAATTTTTTTATAAAAATTCGAAACCGGTTAAAACAGGTTTTCTGGAAAAATTACTATTCGAAAACCGGTTTTATAAAATGTCGGTTTTTGTATAAACCCTAGTAGTGCTGTATGAAGCGGAAATATGGGGATGGTTACCAAAGGAGTACAAAACAAATACATTCATTGTACATTCATTTTCAGCGCCCAGGGCAATTGGCAAGTACTGCCCTAGAACCTCTTCACCCTTCAGTAGCCTTTTCAATAATACTCGCCTACCATGATACCTTTTGTTATATTATCATTATAACGACTATCTGTTTTTTCATTATTCATTAAAAAGGTAAGTAATAAGAACCTGTTTTATTAGAACGTGATTATAGGAGAATAACCACACGTTATTAATACATACAAAGTAAAACTTTCATTTTTATTTACCATAATATATATATTCGCCTCCACAAGCGCTTGCTGTGATTCCTAATTTAGCAAACAAAAGCAACAGAAATGTATGCATTCAAAGAAACAGCAAACAGATGACTAACAGGTGTAAAAATTGAGAAAGTAAGATCCCATTAAGTCAGCATCGATAACTAGCACTTGTGATTTAAAAATTAAATTGATTCTGCAAGCAATAAATCAAATGATGTGATGGATGAAACAGGTTCATAAATACGTTAAACCTTACCATCAAAACTACTGGTATCACCGAAACATATGTATTAAGTTAACGGAAAATGGGTTTTGCAAACCATATTTTCCGTATTTTATTTCGTTTTCTGTCTTTACTCAGTTTTACTAAGCTTTATTGTGAACATTATGTCGTTTTCATTATGGATAAATGACCATATAATTTCAGGTAGATATTAGCAAATTTAGAATATTACCTCGGGATAGGGAACAGTGGAGGAACCTGTCCGACTCTTAGGACTAACGATCCTACGATGAAGAAGGTTAATACTAAAATTAATTTTCATTATCATAAGGTCGTCAGACTGGTTGGACACGTACCTCCACTCTTTCCTATCCTGAGCTAATCTTCGCATTTCTCTAAAACAAGAACAACCCACATCCTTAACTATTTGCGAACACAGTAATCTAATCTAGGTCTCCCTCTACCCCTTCTAATTCCCGTTTCTGCCTCTAATACGTCTGACTAGACCTTCATGCCTGAGAAGGTGTCCTACCAACCTATCTCGCCTATATCTTATTGACTTAAATTAATTTTATAGAATTGAAAATAAAAGCATCATCCTACCTATGCACAATACATCAAAACTAATTCAAAAACAGCTGAATACTTGTAAAATACGATAACAACTGATATAAGATAAACCCATCCAATAGTACCTTGAATTCCTTCCGAACATCCAGGATAGTGTTGAATCCTCGGGAGGGAATCACTAACGACAACTGACTGGTAATCTAAGGTAGTTTCTTTAAAAAATAAATGATCTTTATAATAACTAACACCACTTTTTTATAAATCAGTAATTTGATTTACTTTAATTAAATTAAAAACAAAAGGCATTTGTATATTAACCAACTAAGTACGCCACTCAATTTTATCTGTCGAAGAAGGGAGATTGATTATTATTAATTTTAAACTACTTTTGTTGCACAAAACAGATTGATGTGGGTATATTGAAGTTGTGGTACTGCAAATGGAACATTTTCATACACAATACCAATCTATCGAATATAATTTTTAGTGGCACATTCATTTCCGAATGAATGAATCTTGCTATTGTATTTTGGGATTAAGTACTACAGTATACGTACACATATACAATTCCCATACTAAATGAGCATATAACTGGGAGTTTGGGAACGTTTTGTGTTATCTATTAATACGTAACGGCTAATAAAAGGCAACCGATACTGATTGCCCATTGATTATAATATCTTATGATCGCCGGTTATGTACTTTTCTCGCACCATTAAGCTAATGCATGTTTCACAATCAGTAGCGGTGTTAGGGTAGGGCGCGGTTGGGCGATTGCCCAGGGCGCCGGACAAAAGGGGCGCCGCAGGCGCCCTCCACCTCATTCTCAAAATTAAGCGGACGGAAGCCCTAAATTAAGCGGATTTTTTTTATGTTGGCAACACTTGAACGGAACGTAATCCGTTCGATCGGAGTTTATTTTACAGGGAATCCCCAATCAAAGAAAAACACATTGTCTATCTCCTTTTTGCCCGATCAAAATGTGGTTACACCTATTTTTGTTTTAAATTTCATCAAAGATCGCTACTTACAAGAACTGTATCCAAATGTATGGATAGCATTGCGAATATTACTGACTATACCTGTAACGGTTGCTAGCGGGGAGCGGAGTTTTTCAAAGCTGAAGCTGATAAAAACCTATCTTCGATCAACAATATCTCAATCTAGATTGACAAACTTAGCAACTTTGTCAATTGAAAACGAAATTGCTGAAAACATAGACTTTGATAACCTTATAAAAGAGTTTGCTGATAGAAAGGCCAGAAAAGTAAAATTTTATTAGTTTGTTTCTAATAAATGGTTATTTTTTATAATAAATAATTATTTGTTTTAATAAATGGTTATTTCATTATATGCTTTCCCTTTTTTCCTATGGGTTTGAATTGTAGTTGGAGGGCGCCGTAGAAATCTCGCCCAGGGCGCTGGTAATGGTAAAACCGGCACTG
>NW_020438918.1:1014149-1030722 GCF_000699045.2 Agrilus planipennis | reverse complement strand
TATGGTTATTATAAAAATATGAAAATATATTGTTTTTATTTATTCGAACCCTTTGCTGAATAACTCGTTTCACTATTATAAAAATATTTACATCCTTATATGTGAAAATTATGCATAAACAACGAAGTTATTTAATCCTGGTCAACTATTATTTCTTTGTTCTACTAAATTGCATAAATAATTTCAGTCAAAATCACTCCAAATTTTCTGTTAAAGTTTTTTGTTCGAATTACAGAATATTCGAGCAAAAAATTTTTTTATAAAAATTCGAAACCGGTTAAAACCGGTTTTCTGGAAAAATTACTATTCGAAAACCGGTTTTATAAAATGTCGGTTTTTGTATAAACCCTAGTAGTGCTGTATGAAGCGGAAATATGGGGATGGTTACCAAAGGAGTACAAAACAAATACATTCATTGTACATTCATTTTCAGCGCCCAGGGCAATTGGCAAGTACTGCCCTAGAACCTCTTCACCCTTCAGTAGCCTTTTCAATAATACTCGCCTACCATGATACCTTTTGTTATATTATCATTATAACGACTATCTGTTTTTTCATTATTCATTAAAAAGGTAAGTAATAAGAACCTGTTTTATTAGAACGTGATTATAGGAGAATAACCACACGTTATTAATACATACAAAGTAAAACTTTCATTTTTATTTACCATAATATATATATTCGCCTCCACAAGCGCTTGCTGTGATTCCTAATTTAGCAAACAAAAGCAACAGAAATGTATGCATTCAAAGAAACAGCAAACAGATGACTAACAGGTGTAAAAATTGAGAAAGTAAGATCCCATTAAGTCAGCATCGATAACTAGCACTTGTGATTTAAAAATTAAATTGATTCTGCAAGCAATAAATCAAATGATGTGATGGATGAAACAGGTTCATAAATACGTTAAACCTTACCATCAAAACTACTGGTATCACCGAAACATATGTATTAAGTTAACGGAAAATGGGTTTTGCAAACCATATTTTCCGTATTTTATTTCGTTTTCTGTCTTTACTCAGTTTTACTAAGCTTTCTTGTGAACATTATGTCGTTTTCATTATGGATAAATGACCATATAATTTCAGGTAGATATTAGCAAATTTAGAATATTACCTCGGGATAGGGAACAGTGGAGGGGCCTGTCCGACTCTTAGGACTAACGATCCTACCATGAAGAAGGTTATTAATACTAAAATTAATTTTAATTATCATAAGGTCGTCAGTCCTAAGACTGGTTGGACACCTACCTCCATTCTCCTATCCTGAGCTAATCTTCGCATTTCTCTAAAACAAGAACAACCTCCATCCTTTACTATTTGCGAACAGTGATCTAATCTAGACCTTCCTCTACCCCTCCTAACTCCCGTTTCTGTCTCTAATATGTCTCTGACTAGACTTTCATGCCTGAGAAGGTGTCCCACCAACCTATGTTGCCTATTTCTTATTGACTTAAATTAATTTTATAGAATTGAAAATAAAAGCATCATCCTAGCTATGCACAATACATGAAAACTAATTCAAAAACAGCTGAATACTTGTAAAATACGATAACAACTTATATAAGATAAACCCCTGGTCTTAGGGGGTCCAATAGTACCTTGAATTCCTTTCGAGGATTCAGGATAGTGTTGAATCCTCGGAGGGAATCACTAGCGACAACTGATGTGTAATCTAAGGTAGTTACCTTAAAAAATAAACGATCTTCATAATAACTAAAACCACTCTTTTATGAAATAGTAATTTGATTTACTTTAATTAAATTAAAAACAAAAGGTATTTGTATATTAACCAACTAAGTACGCCACTCAATTTTATCTGTCGAAGAAGGGAGATTGATTATTATTAATTTTAAACTACTTTTGTTGCACAAAACAGATTGATGTGGGTATATTGAAGTTGTGGTACTGCAAATGGAACATTTTCATACACAATACCAATCTATCGAATATAATTTTTAGTGGCACATTCATTTCCGAATGAATGAATCTTGCTATTGTATTTTGGGATTAAGTACTACAGTATACGTACACATATACAATTCCCATACTAAATGAGCATATAACTGGGAGTTTGGGAACGTTTTGTGTTATCTATTAATACGTAACGGCTAATAAAAGGCAACCGATACTGATTGCCCATTGATTATAATATCTTATGATCGCCGGTTATGTACTTTTCTCGCACCATTAAGCTAATGCATGTTTCACAATCAGTAGCGGTGTTAGGGTAGGGCGCGGTTGGGCGATTGCCCAGGGCGCCGGACAAAAGGGGCGCCGCAGGCGCCCTCCACCTCATTCTCAAAATTAAGCGGACGGAAGCCCTAAATTAAGCGGATTTTTTTTATGTTGGCAACACTTGAACGGAACGTAATCCGTTCGATCGGAGTTTATTTTACAGGGAATCCCCAATCAAAGAAAAACACATTGTCTATCTCCTTTTTGCCCGATCAAAATGTGGTTACACCTATTTTTGTTTTAAATTTCATCAAAGATCGCTACTTACAAGAACTGTATCCAAATGTATGGATAGCATTGCGAATATTACTGACTATACCTGTAACGGTTGCTAGCGGGGAGCGGAGTTTTTCAAAGCTGAAGCTGATAAAAACCTATCTTCGATCAACAATATCTCAATCTAGATTGACAAACTTAGCAACTTTGTCAATTGAAAACGAAATTGCTGAAAACATAGACTTTGATAACCTTATAAAAGAGTTTGCTGATAGAAAGGCCAGAAAAGTAAAATTTTATTAGTTTGTTTCTAATAAATGGTTATTTTTTATAATAAATAATTATTTGTTTTAATAAATGGTTATTTCATTATATGCTTTCCCTTTTTTCCTATGGGTTTGAATTGTAGTTGGAGGGCGCCGTAGAAATCTCGCCCAGGGCGCTGGTAATGGTAAAACCGGCACTGNTATTAAAGGCGATTTGTACAGTTATATAGGTACTACTCATGCTCCGTACTTGTATATATGTACATAAAATCTTACTTGCAACAACTAAGTATAGCTTACAAATCAAATTATGCAACATGAACTAAAAAAAATGTTAAAATTGGAACAACACAAAGCTATAATATATGTATATAAGTATCCTACTCTCATCACCAGTTGTTTTAATTGAAATTATAACACTTTTCTTGTGTATGATCAAATTCAAAAAAATAAATAAAAAAAATATACAACACGCTACTGAAGTGAAAATTCTTAAAACTCACAAACATACCGGGATAGGGGTTAAGGAATTCGTTTAATGGCATTATTTGTACACTATGTTTCGGACGGGTGCAATGCTGATAGTAAATATACTATAGAATGTCTTTATATACAATAATCACAGCTTTTTTGTCATTAGACAATACAAACCGGCCGGTACCGCCGCAACCGCTATGTCCCTGCATTTTAAGTCTGTAGCATCTTCGAAAATATTCATTTAAATTACATATTGATCTATATTAAATGCACAATGTATTTAAAAGTACTTAATTGGATAAGGATTAATGCTGTATTGCTAAAAATCGCTTCGTAAATAAGTTATTATTTCTGGTAAAAGGTAAAGGATAAAAATGGTTATTGTGGGTTATCCCTAAGAGATAGACATATACCATCCGGGACTTTTTTGTGGACCTTTTTAAGGTGTACAATATTGTAGTATATTGTTTTGATCTATCTCGTAGGGTTCAGCCAGCGTTTACAATGTAAGCACAAAAAAAAAATGTGTTACATCACATTACAAACCTTTCAAATTATCAGTGTTTCTCTACTATATTATGGATGTATTATACCTTTAAACCTTCCTCTTGAATTACTCTATCTATTAAAAAAAAACGGATTAAAATCCGTTGCGTAATTTTAAAGATCTAAGCATACATAGGGACAGACAGCGGAGGAAATGCGTTGCATGATTTCGTTACATAGCACCTCGCATGAAACGAACCTACCCTACCGTACGTAAAGAAGTTTCACTTCAAAAAGTACAATGAATTGTAATAACAATCCGAATGACGAAGAATCAGAGCACAATCCCTGCATTTTATTCAGTGACTTATTCTCCTTTAGAATAAATGAACTACCAAAAATCGAGTTCAAATGTTTTATTACTATACAATTGAGACAGACATAGCGTTGAAGAACCAGCTGATGTAAAAAGTAAGACAGGTATTAGAGTCAAATCAGCATTTTAGTGACGGAAGCTTTTCAAAATTATTCAGCAAAATTTGTTCAAAAGTTTTGTCCCAGAAACAAAGTAAAACGCTACCACATCCTACCTTCGTACCTGATTTAGAGCTCGCACATTGAAGGCTTTCAGCAGAAAAATAGAAACGGTGGTAACGGTGATGTTACCTGCATGATATGGTCCTAATACTTACAGGACAAGCCATGTATACATATAATGTGTATATGCATAAATCTATCGAACTGTGTGCGGTTATTTTATGTATTATGCAACAACAATTTCAGCTGATGATATCTAGAAATCCGTGGACGTACACATATGTGCATAGCCCGAAGAAGGTAACATGTAAAATGTCGGTACCATCTCGAAATCTCCAAGGTACCTATATCTCATTCGTAGTAGGTTCTTATGTTAGAATGCAATATAAACATATGGAGAAAAAGTTAATTTTCAGTTTCTTTATTATGTGGGATTACGAATTACAATTATTATTTGCCTTTGAATTGTTTTTGCAATTCTTATTTCAGAAGTAATGTTTAATGGAAAATATTTCCTTTACTTATTACCAAAATAATGGGTAATAAAACAGTTATGCATTGCGATAAGTACCTATAATGCATTATTCATAACCCTATATCGTATTGTCCTTTTTATTTTTAATTTAAACATACTGTTTCATAAAAATTGTAGTCAACAACAGTTTAATTCACATTATTTATATCCGATTGATAAATCATCATTAACAGCTTTCTTTCCTTGGGAGTGTACTTACTGTTAATCGAACAGATTTAAGACGTAAGGTAACTTGTCAAAAGACTGTTCTTAATCACTATATTGTTACTTACAACTCCAGACTATACACATTCCTGAGTGAATACAATAGTTACCCAACATCAGAAAAGGAAGTTTAGGACAATCATTGGCTTTATTTATCTCTTTTTTTTCTACGTATCAGCCAGCAAAGCCTAGATGTATAATCCTTTTTTCTTTCAATTTATCAACAACGTAAACTTTCTCTATTAAATCTTTTATAAGCGATTAGTGATTCGAAAGAAAAGTAAATGGAATACCTTCAGGATACGCCTTACCCAAAAAGTGGGACAGTTAGATACCAACAACATAAACAATATCTCCCTAAATTGAGGAAGAAACAAAATCGCCCAAGGTCCTTATTACTCAACTGTTACTACATTTCTCTTGTGCATGTATGAGAGGCCCGAACAACTACATTGTTCACTGATTTGATTTTCAAAAGCTAGTTAATCAAACAACAACAGATATACCTTGTTACTGGTAGGTGCTTGAGTATTAGATAAAACCATTATAAAAACCGTTAGAATAATAGACATCTACAAGTCTGAAATTATGGAAGAGATTTTTCTTTTTAATTGAGACTTGTTAATATTACTTATATGCTCGCTTTAAGCATATTACGTAAACCTTCCGACGAAATACGATTGACCTTTGGTGTGGCTTTGGTTGATGGGTTAATTAGTGAGATCAGTGGTGTTGTTTGTCAGGAAATGTCATAAAGTCGTCAATGTACCACAGCAGAAAACGAAACTACAGAATGTTCATTTTTATGAATTGTATATTTTTAAAAGAGAAAACTATTGTCAGATATACTTAAAGGTTTCATAGGAGTTATAAATAAATATTAAGGATTAAAACAGGTTTATTTGGTTGGAACTATCTTATCTACCAGATGGCAAAAATTAATCATGATATATACATATACCTACCAGATGCATATTTCTGTGATATAAAACACTTGTTTCAAATGAAAGTAATATCATATTTTAAATAAGCCGATAATAATTTATCTTATACTAGGCAGCGTGACTTAGTCCCGTATGAAATTCGACTATATCGAAAAACCCCATTTTACACCTTTAGGGGTGGTATTTTATTCATTTTATAGTGAATGACACCATTACTAAATAATTCTTCGTGCAAAATTTCACGATTCCTGGCCCAGCAGTTTGGACTATGCCTTGGTCGATACACAAAACTTTGGACCTGCTTTTTAAACCCCTTAGTAGTTAAATTTTAAAAATTCTTTATTAGTGCTCGCTTATACGAACAAAACTTATTTCTTTTTCGATATTTTGTTTTTCGGTAAAAGGTCAATTTATGCGTTGGGGGAAGGGTAAGTTCTCAAGTTTTCATAAGTCTCGCAATTATCGACATTATTTTCTTTAAAAGTCACAAGCTCACATATATGACAGAAAATTTCAGTATTTAAGACAATTATTGTATCTGTAAATAGATCAATTTATNTAGCAAGGAGATCGGGCTGAAACTATAGCTACAAGCTATCCAAGGATGGTACTATAGAATGTCACCTCAAGGTAGGCCTAGTGGCGTCATCTCTTGGTTAGGCCGGAAACTTATCAATCCACCCTCGTACATATACCTACCAGATGCATATTTCTGTGATATAAAACACTTGTTTCAAATGAAAGTAATATCATATTTTAAATAAGCCGATAATAATTTATCTTATACTAGGCAGCGTGACTTCGTCCCGTATGAAATTCGACTATATCGAAAAACCCCATTTTACACCTTTAGGGGTGGTATTTTATTCATTTTATAGTGAATGACACCATTACTAAATAATTCTTCGTGCAAAATTTCACGATTCCTGGCCCAGCAGTTTGGACTATGCCTTGGTCGATACACAAAACTTTGGACCTGCTTTTTAAACCCCTTAGTAGTTAAATTTTAAAAATTCTTTATTAGTGCTCGCTTATACGAACAAAACTTATTTCTTTTTCGATATTTTGTTTTTCGGTAAAAGGTCAATTTATGCGTTGGGGGAAGGGTAAGTTCTCAAGTTTTCATAAGTCTCGCAATTATCGACATTATTTTCTTTAAAAGTCACAAGCTCACATATATGACAGAAAATTTCAGTATTTAAGACAATTATTGTATCTGTAAATAGATCAATTTATGCTTAGAATTATTAAAAAAATACGTAGGTATGAGATTAAATGAACAAGACCAAAACATGACGCGCAAAATCAAGATTAAGACCAAGACTATATCAGTGAAACCGAGATCAAGACCAATACGAGACAGTCTTGCTTTTGGTCTTGGTGCTACTTTGCTCATCAGTAGTAGTAGTAGTAGTTTCTGTTTTGTCCAATTGTACCAGTATATTAGTAGGTAATCTTAAGGGTATAAAGCTTCGGTTCGGTTTTGTCCTGATTCCACTGTCCAGGCCCAGGTTCGTTTCCATCCCCACCACGCTTAATAATACCTCAAAAATAAATAGATTTCCGCACAGGTCGACAAAAATACACCGCATTCTGTTACGAAATTGGTGTAAAAAGTGAAGAATTTGCTATTGAAATTGGAAGTATGTTAACCTTGTTCTAATTGCAAAACTAGAATGGATCACCAGTTAGGAATTTTATAACAAAAGAATGGCTCAGCTTTATTGCATGTCAGCTTATTGCTTATTTGTTTTTTTATTCTGCAACTAATTCCTAGAATACATGAAAATTTCTAACGCCATCGCCACGCCGCACGCCGTGTTAAGAAGAAAATACAATAATTAAACTTTCATATTCTGGTCTCCTCCATACCTAGAACTTTTGCGTAATTGCAAAATCACTTCTTACATGACCATATGTTGTTTGTTGGCTTGTGTATTTCATTTCGATTACACGCGCAATCTCAAATGCATAAATTGCATTTCTTTACGGTAATGATGGGCGAGATAAACGGTTTAGGTACCCATGGGCGTGTTACTTCTAATGGAATATCGAGGATGAAAGTAGGCTTTCTGTTCGTACAAACAGAACAAAACAAATGCAGTAGCGTTTGTACCCTACATACATATTTCTTAAAAATTACTTACTCAAGATATTTCTTGGATTATAGTACATATTTATTAGCACACCACAGTTTTCAGTTTTACACATCTGGCGTATATCAATTCGATATTGTTTTGCGGGCTCTCTTGTCGTAATCCATAAAATTTTGTAGTTCCTTGCTAAGTGGTAATTTGGCAGATGCTAATGTCAGTTTGGAACTGCAAAATTCCATGGACCATGACATTGAACCCGGAAAAGAATATCGATCCAATATTTTAGATTATCCGTTTCCAAGGAGATTAGATTTTTTTGGACTCTGTTCAGTTAAAGAATTAGAAGGCATTCGTGGAATGTCTCTGTTAAGTAGGAGTTAATTGTTATACATATTATTTTCAGTATTCTTCAATCATCGTCTTATTAACATTTACATTTAATAATATTTAAGTAACGTTCATTTAGATATTTATTTCGTTTCATCATTTTTATTTTGTACGTTTCAATAATTCTCTTCAAACGAATCTTTATACCTAGAAATTGTCACTGACTTTCGAAATTCCTGATTATTAATTTTTAAGATACTGCCCGCTACCTGCAAGGGGACAATTCTTACAACCAGTGTCGCTTGACGCTCTGATTTATCAACCCCCCCTAAATTTAATTTTTGTAGATAGTAAGTAACATCTAATATTTGTAGGCAGTGTTGCCAATTCGAGGGATTTATCCCGATTCGAGGGATTTTTAACGTTCTCGAGGGATAAACGGATTTTTCCTTATTTTTGCGGTATATTTTGTAATTTGCCATTTTCTGGTTGGTTTTGTTTGATTTTGTTGACCTGATATTATATTATGAAGGCGCTCATTTTTCTAATTGTAAACGTAAAATTTTGTCAGCTATAATCGTATAATGCTGTACGATGAAACGGTTGATTACATACGACGGCGACGTGCGTTCAAGCCTACTGGTGCAGCCTATAGATACCTGCTCAAGTCCCTACAATAAATTGTCTTGAACTCTTTTGAATTGTATTTTGGACTCGATGTGTTCAGATGATAGGTGGATGATTTAATTAATAACACGTGAAAACGGTAAAGTATTTAATTTTACAGAAAATGAAATGAAGACTAGAAATGTAGAAGTAGAAGTTGAAGTTAGGAAGCACAGGTCAGAACTGATTTTAGTTTTCGAAAAGAGATTGTAGAAAGGGTGATAAGGAGGAGTTAGAAATAAGTGATTAAAGTAGGGAACCAATAAGTTGCTAGTGAAATCTGGAAATGACGATTAGAAGAAATACCAAGAAGTTAAGTTTGAACTGAAATAACCGAAGAGACCCATCATAAAATAGCAATTAGGAAAAGTAAGGATTATAGATGTCATGCAGTTAGTATACAAGGGTTGAAATGTTATTAAGAGATTATAGGAAANAGTTGAAGGGATTTTTAGAGAAAATATGGGATTTTTTGGACCTGTGCGTGGGATTTTTTCCTGTAGTAGGTTGGCAACAGTGTTTGTAGGATTTCGATTTAAGTTGTTCAACAGTAAACACACTTTATAGTTATCCTTACCAGTGTCATCGTTTTGTAACTTTGAGTCAAATTCTTCGTATTGTAAATGTATTTATTAAGATTTAATATCCAACGTGTTTTTTATCCTCCACCAAGAAAAGTTGAGTGTCGTTAACTAAATTCGAGTTTTGACATTCATACGCAATCTAACAGTCTCTTTGTCCCTTTTTTAAGCTTGTAATAATACCTTCAATAGCCTACATGAGCAACTTTCATTCTTCATTTTGTATAATGTTTGACCGGTGATACTAGGGAAACTTTTAACGACAAAAATGTATTTTGCGTTTTACAAATAGAAAATACGTTTGTAAAAGTATTTCAAATAAAATAGAAAATGTTTTTCTTAAAAAAGTATTTAAATGCAAGATAAAAATAGATATTTTTTATTTTGTATTTGCATTTTAAATGCAAGTATTTCAAATAAATCACATCTCTGGAAACAGTTAAGGATATGGGTTGTTGTAATTTTAAGGTAATGCTAACATTAGCGCAGTATAGGAAAGAAAGGAGGTGTGTGAGAACCAGTTGTAGGACTGACGACCTTATGGTGGTACTGTATTGAAAAACATTTATTATCGCCCTGTATCAACGAAATAAAGTGGCTTCCAAAAATCATAAAAGAACAAAATATTCCCGCCTTCAAATGCCCTAATATGTATGTATAACAAACCCGTCGTATATAACTGTCGTTAAGAAAAGATAGTTATTTATTGAGTAGATGTTTTAATACATATAAATAAATTCGTGCTTTGTAACGCATGATCATTTGTAAACAGGTAAAACATTTCCTGGCAAACTTTGAATCATGACGTTTGCAACACTTTCCAATCGTTACAGTGTTTACTTATGCCGGTCATTCAAGAATATCAAAAGGTCATCTAGAATAATACACCAGCCAGTGCAAAACCGTTTCTTCTACTTCAGTTAATCTCTAATATGTAGGTGTAGACCGCAACAACATTAAGGACTAAATCTTCCTGTCGATAAATTCCTACAGACGTGTATTTTTTTATTAATAAAGGACAGTCTAAAAATTTTAAACATTGACCTCAATAATTGATTTCTCCATAAGAACCTATACATCGAAGACGCCATCAACTTCATTAAAGACAGTACAACTGTAGGGATAGATGTGCAAGGGCAAAAGATAAGTATGCTTAGATTTCCAGATGATATAGCAGTTTTAGCATCCAGCAAGGAGAAGTTAGAGATGGCTTTAAATAAAATGGTAAGCGGTACTGACAGATCACTACTGTATGAAAATAAATAAAAGTAAAACTAAAATACTGGTATGTAAGGGAAGAAAAAGTAGGGAAAGACCAATATAAAGATAGGAGACAAAAAATTAGAAGAAGTGGCTGATTTTAGATATCTAGGAAGTCAGATAAGTCAGGATGGAAGGAGTAATAGGGATATAAAGCAGAGGATAGCGCAGGGTCGTGTCGCCTTTAATAAAAAGAAGTCACTTCTGTGCTCGCAAACGGTTAATTTAGAAATTCGAAAAGGGTTGTTAAAGGTGTATGTTTGGAGCGCGGCGTTGTGCGGGTGCGAAACATGGACAGTGGGCGCGGCGGAAAAGAAAAGGTTAGAAGCGTTCGAAATGTGGTGTTATAGGCGGATGATGAGGATATCGTGGGTAGAAAAGGTTAGAAATGAAGTGGTATTAGAAAGAATAGGAGAACAGAGGACTCTATGTAAGTCAATAAAAAATAGGCGAGATAGGTTGGTAGGACACCTTCTTAGGCATGAAGGTCTAGTCAAACAGGAGTTAGGAGGGGTAGAGGTAGACCTAGATTAGATTACTGTTCGCAAATAGTTAAGGATGTGGGATGTTCTAGTTTTAGGGAAATGCAAAGTTTAGCTCAGGATACGAAATAGTGGAGGTACGTGTCCAACCAGTCTTAGGACTGACGACCTTATGATAGTGATGAAGAACCAATATACATAATACATATTCTGTTAATAAAAAATACTATGCGTTTACGAACCATAAATCGTTACAAAACCAAAAACTGGCTCCTGAAGCCGTAATGTAATCAAAATTGTATTGTGTACAACATTATTCTAGTTGTAATAATTCCATCACATCATCTAGAAGTATGCAACACAGAAAAGGAAACGGCCGATGACGCGGGTTGGGATAGATAAATGCTAATAAAAATCTACCAAAAAACCAAAGATTGAGCAACAAATTTATGGGTTCTTTGTATATGTAGCTACCTACCTAATAAAAATAGTTTATACATTTTAAAGGCTATGTTTAAAACGGTTTAGCTAATAAAAAAATTAGAAACACTAGTTTTTATGTTCGTTTCTTAATCTTCACATCCCATACTTTTGAGTTTCAAAATAAGTTATGAACCATTAAAGGAAGTCCCAGTAATACACATTCCTACGAAAAACATTCAAAACATGCCCATGCCCATGCCCATGAATATTATTATAACCAATCAATGAATATTGTTTTCTACTGTGTACGTCATAAAAATATGAAAATTTAATGGAAATTATTTCTTTTCTTAAAAAAACACCGACACGAATTCTTTTAGATAACCTGTTTCCGTTGTTCTTCTTTTAAGATGTTAGAAAGTCTAAAAATATTTTGATGCATAGAAGGTACTTTGATTTTGTATTGAAATGACTAAAAACCATGAGAAGATTCTAATTACGTCTAATGGAAAATTTTTCTATGTAATGTACACAGTCTGTAGAAATGTACAATACAGTACAAGCTAGGTCTCAGAGTTATATGTACCTATTGGACCACATTTCCCGATTCCACATCTTAACTATTTCCGAACACTATACATCCATTTTCAGAGCGTCGGAAAATATGTCCTGGTTTGGTTTTTTATTTTGAACATATTAAAAATAAAAGAGTGATCGCAAAAATAGGCTAGAAATCGCCCATTTTGTAAACCTCAAATTTTGTTTTGAACCAAATGCCAACTTGTTTATAAATGATAAAAACAAAATTTTAAGATGAGCATGTTTGACTTCTGAGATATGTGGTATGCTTGATACAATATAGGAGGATTTCGAAAAATGCATGCGATATTGCCAATATTTTTCAACGCAGAATGTAAATATAATATCGAAAAATCTGTACATTCATTAGTATATCCGATTGATGCCAAAGGCATCCTCTAATATGGGAAAAATGATGGTGTTGCAATTGGGCAACCTTCATAAATCCATATCACAACTTCAGTTGCTAGTATAATTTTCTAATGATATTGTAGTGAAATAGTGAAACAAATCCAAGTGTTGTTATTTCATGAATTATAATTTTGTATTCAATATTATTACTTACTTACAATTAGTTTAAAACAAAATTTGAAGATCTGCATTATAAATTTTGTATATATACGTCTATAACTATGAAAATTACGAAAATAAGTTTAACTGCACAAACTAGTTCTGTTGGTGTATTAAATTACTCAATTACTATTGCTTTTTTCCAGTTGTGAATCGGTTGCATTATTTAATTCCAGTTATTTATCCTAGTGCTAGTATCAAACTATTTTGTGGTACAGGACACAGTTATGAGGACGGCCCTCTCCGAATGCCGATTAGCCGCAGAAGAAGAATCGGGATCATGAGCTTCTTACATAATTGCCTCGTTACCATAACCACCACCTCATTCCTTAGCGTAGGTGTACCATTAACACGATTACATCGCATCGCTTCCTGATCATACGGAACGATTCATAAACAAGACCGCTATGTAACAACCGTACCAAGAATAATAATACCTTCGATACCTTTGTGGTATACGTACCCAAGTAACATACCGTGGCAGTACCGTTTTAATTGAATGAAATATATTACCTATACGCTTATACGATAGGTAACATTAAATGTTAAAGTGCCATGAACAATGTTTTATAATACACTTCAATTACAGACGTTAGTGACGATCAGAAATAAAACACAATGTTATTAATAATCAATCGTAAAAAACACGGCCATAATCCACCATTGACCATTGAAAGAAAGCATGAAATTGCCATTTTTAGGCACAAAAAACTATTACTTGTTTCTTAAGAAAGGATGTTGAATTCGCTTTTTTATCAGTGACTTAATAACAATTTCATCGACAAAATTCGACATCGAGCGAAATGTTATTAAGTTCCAAAATTTTTCGTGTCTAGAAATTTATCAGGTGATAACAGAAATTAGTTACTTATTACTATTTTCCGTGGGGAAAAAATCTAGACCGGAAATTATATACAAATAATATTTAAATCCAAATGTTGCAAGGACTAAGAAAACTATCGCAAGTAAGTAAGTTACTCCATTTTATTTTGAATTAAAATTGTAGACAATTTGATTTTATTCATCTAGGTACAAGGAATTTAAATCTTAAAGAAAATAAAGAAAATAGATAAACGAAGATAGAATGTTTATGGAAAAAACACTGTATAGTTTACATCCAGTATTTCTTAATTAATTTATAATTTATGACAAATGGAAATTTCTTCTAAAATTGCGTAAATATTGAAAATAAATAATTAAATAAGCTGAAAGTAATACAAATTTTATATTCTAATTATAATAGAATTCCTCGAAAAAAGAATACGTATTAATTATTATTTTCAGTAACATTCTTTGTTTTATAGAAGTTGGTCCACTTGCTGTTTACGCAATATCTTTGTCAAGAATGTTGATCTTTAATATAACAGTTGAAGGTAGGCTATATGACAAGGGAAATGTTACGGCAAAGTTGATGTTATTACGGTGAAATTTTAATGAATGAAAAAATAACATTGATTTATAAAATAATTAATATCAAATCGAAAGTAATCTTATGAATATTAATGAAACATATGTACGAGTTGCTGAAATTTCAAACGCGTATCTAGGAAGTCTAAAAATTGTAAATGTGACACTTAATTAACTCAAAAACAGATGAAGTAGGGAGGGAATTTTATTATTGCAAAATCAGTTCGCGATTACTTAATAAAAAAACCGCAACAAATAAGCAAAACGCAAAAAAAAGCAAATGCTTGAAACAGTCTACAACTATTATAGAAATTACTCTTAACTAATTAGACATCGGCATCTTGAATAATATTATCTCAAAACATACGTGGTTGTATGTTTACTTTTTATTTTCGCATAGTACAGTTATCCTACCACTCACACTTAACGTTTTCTATTAAATTTCCGCAAGTAAAAGTGATTTAAGTGGTGATCTTATAAGAAATCCTTGTAATCATATCAACGCAGATATAATTTGCATATTTTTGCATTAGCGGAACATTTCTTTAAACCGCAGGGGTCGCATACTCTCAACCGATTTCCTCACCTTTGTATATCCATATGTAATACGTGTATATAAGGTAGCTAAAGGTTATCATTTACGTAAATTATTTGTTATAACAAAAAAGTCGCGATAAACCCACAACAGCATAAATACATATACTGACATGCGGATATTTTACTAAATTCAATGACAGTATTTTACAAGACAATAGGAATTTTATTCCAAAAGTCTTTTTTTATATAAATACAGTTATTGAAAGAATAAATTAGTGTTGAAGAAAATGAAGAAACATAAACCCAAAGAAGTGAACTGTTACATTGCGGTACATTTCAAGGTGTTTAGGTATGTAGCACATTGTATGTACCTATAAAATTCATCTATTATAATTAAATTGCTACCTATAATAAAATTAAAAGAAAATGCATTTAAATATTTTAATTATTTTTAATAATATATCTAAAACATCCCACGTCTTTAACTATTTGTAAACAATAATGTACTCCTTTTATCTCCTGTTTCTGCTTCTAATATGTCTCTGACTAGTCCTTCATGTCTGAAAGGGTGTCTTACGAACCTATCCAACCTATTTTTTATTGACATCTATAAAGTCTTCTGTTCTTCTATTTTCTTAAATGAATGTTTTTATTGCTTGTGAAAAGTGAACAGTGAAATGAGAAAGTTTTAGAAAAGGAAGAAGAACAGAGGGCGCCATAGAAGAGCAGATCTATATTAGAATGATATGAAACCATTTAAGATATGAGAGGCCTAGGGACATACTAGAAACAAAAGTAGGAGTAAAAAGGGACAGAGAAAGTCCTAGATTAGATTACTGTTTACAATTAATTGTTCTAATTTTCGGAAAACATGAAGATTGAGTCAAGATATATAGGAAGCAATCGAGGTGCGAATGCCAGATTAACGACCATGTGGAATCTCTTAAAAATATTCTATTTTTATGACAAAATGAACTTGCTAAAAAGAAAGTAAAAAAACACCTTGCATTTCAATAAAACGCTGATCAGGGACGTAATGTTGTTTATCCATTACTTATTATATGTTTAGGTATTTGATTGTAAAGTGTTTTGTGTTTAGACTTTCAATTTGTTATTATACATTTTTAACTCGTTCATCAATGAAAGTAACTTCATGATTTTTTCTTTACAGCTTTCAAGTCTAATTAGCTACACATTAGGTAGAAAGTACGTGCCCAACTATAATTTTTATCGCTTAATTCACACAAAAGTTACATTACTTACTTTCTTACACAATTCATTTCGTTTGAATAATAACGCTGTAACAATTTGTCTTTTACGACTAATTTAAAGCTCGAATACAACCTGACACTGGCAATGAAATGCCAATGACACTGCCAGCTAAGAACAAGAGAAAATGAACTTTCTGAATGTTACTTACTTTACTATACTCAAGCACTAACTGGTGTTAAACATATGTTTAATATATAGTAAATAATTGCTACTACTGCTACTACTATTACTACTTAGCCACAAACATTGCAAATAATTTGTGTGCACGATTTTTCCATTAAAAAGTCATTTTTCAAATTATTACACAAGTGCATGTGTTTTCTAAAAAGAATTATCAGCGAATTTCATTACAACACATTAATAACATTGTGTCTGTCTGTGGCTTAAAGGCAATTTAAAACAGCAACATTTAGTAAACACAAGTTGGAAGTGTTTGTAAACATTTAAAAAATATATTAAAATTCTTATTCT
>NW_020438918.1:997739-1011288 GCF_000699045.2 Agrilus planipennis | reverse complement strand
CTACTCCTTCCGTCCTGACTTATCTGACTACCTAGGTATCTAAAATCAGCCACTTCTCCTAATTTTTCGTCTCCTATCTTTATATTCGCTCTTTTCCTACTTTTTCTTCCCTTGCATACCAGTATTTTAGTTTTGATTGGTATACAAAAATTAGCAGTGGTTCTGACTGAAGGATGTATACCAAGTAGGTAGGTGATAATTTAGTGCCTTTGAGTATGAAATTTCAAATTAATTAAATTAATTAACCTTACTTAAAATAATCACGGTTAAGCATTAAATTAAAATACCAATTAATTTTTAACAAAAATAAGGCAAAATAAAAAAAAAGTGAAATAATTCGACTGTCCTGCAATCGAAAACAACTAATATTTCAAACACCACCGCAATAAATGTAAGTCAAATGCAAGTCTTAATTTATTATTTGTCATTAATCGAAAGCTATTTAATAGAAATTGTAATTTACTTAAATTGACGACAGTACAAAAAATACACACGAACAGGAGGTTGGTTGGTGATACGACTAAAAATTGGATGTCTACATTTATTTCTAATTAGAAATGGTGTTACTCGCTTTCATGCGGAAGTAAAACACAACCTGAGCTGTTCGAAAATAGTTGAATAATATAATCTAACCCGTCGTTTATAAATTTATTATAAACGCGTGTATCAACATGCGCCAGTTAATATCGTTTGATCAAGCTAATTTAATCAATGCCGCAATGCTTTGCTTAACCCCAATAACAGAGTGTGCAATTACATGTCTGTAATTTAATCGATTCACTGACCCAATCATTTCTTATGATTAAACAATTTTATATGAAAAAAAATTATCGCAAGTAATTCCTTTCACTCGTGAAAAATATTGAAGTGCTTCATATTACCAATTATTTATCAATAACAAAAAATTGGAAGTTGCCACTGACAGGTGCGCGCGCTGCTTCCGTTGCTCGCTGAGGGTACAAAACGTAACATCTTTAAATTACATTTATTGAATTTATATTACCTTATTATTTACAGAAAAACTTGGTTGAAGTTTTTTATACGCATTTCCCTATACAACGTCGTATTTTCAAAAGATTATTCGTCCCTTCCTGATTGCATACAATAGAATTATAGAAGTTGTGAAGTTCGACTATAACATAACTTTTCTTCACTTTAACGTTAAAAATCAAATATTTGATTATTGAAAATATGTCGAACAAATAATGAATACTGTTTTATTTCTAACGTTAGAGTGCAGTGTATCAGCCTTGGAGGAGATTGTTGAGAAATAAAAAAAAAAAATTTTTTAAAACCTTGTTTTTCTTGGTCAGGCCGGAAACTTATCAATCCACCCTCGTAAGTACTTTTTGGAGAAAATAAAAAGTACTCATAACATTATTCTTAAAGCTTATTTGACGTCAGATTTATGTGAGATATTCGTTGAAATGTATTTCTGTCTAAAAGAGTAACACCAAGTATTTAATTCTCTGGCCTTTGTTATAAAATTAAAAATGCCTTCTATGACAGCAAACTTTATTCTTACTTCAACTGTTACAACCTACTGCAACTGCTTTGAGTTAATTAATTGTTTGTGTTGCACGTAATTAGACCGTTTAATTTGTAATTAACTTTCTTAACCGAAAGCAGCGCTAAAAACTATATAAATTAACAAGACTACTACAAAAACATAATTTGCTATAATCAATAAATGTGCATATTGTACAATCTTTTGTTAGATTTATATTATTATTTTTATGATACTTAGTACCTATGTTTTTGTCACTAAAATTCTCGACAATAATATCTTGTATTTTAGTAGTTATTTTATAAAAAGGTAATGTTTTCAATTTGATTCAAAATTATTGAAACTACTTTAGTAATTTCCGTTTGAATTTGTTACTGTCGCATCGTCATCACGAAAGTCTCACATGCGATTAACTTGAAGTAAATCTAATTTAATTCTGATCATTGCTTATTCCAACGATAAAGAGAATTATGTATTTTATTTAATCGGAATTTTTATGCTTTTTTAGACTAATAAAAACAAGACGATCTATTGACTAACATCCTATTGACTGCTATTGTCAAATTTTAATCAATTTTTTAAGTAAAGTTTTGAAAACTATCCATCAATAGAAGCCAGAATAAAAAAGAAAACCGAAAACGATGAATGGGCCCGTGTCAATTTCGCCAGACGTGGAGTAGTGATAGGTTTTTAAATGAAAATTATAATTAGTATGTCGTTTTGAAGGTTTCTATGCGTACACTCTCCGTATTTTCACGGATATGCTACCATTTGATCAACAAACGTCTGCAGACCAGCCAAGCATCAATGATTTTTCTTTTATCTGTTAGACTGATACACTCTCATCATCTTCATCAATTTACTGCATTAGATCATCATCATCATCATCATAAGGTCATCAGTCCTAAGACTGGTTAGACACGTACCTCCACTCATTCCTATCCTGAGCTAAAGTTCGCATTTCCCTAAAACTAGAACAGCCCACATCCTTAACTATTTGCGAAGAGTAAATGAATGAAAAGAACTGTTTCTAAATCTTTAATTTATTTAATCAATAGCATTAAGTTGAACACTAAGTATAGTTTAGTTCGTGGGTAGGTACAACTATCAGAGGTTTATCGGAACAAAAATAACAGATAGTTGAAAGATTNTAAATTGAACTACCTTTGCGTTCATAACAGAGAATACCCTTTCTGTAAATGCTGAAGTGGCCGGAACGGACAGCAAAAGTGAAACTACTTTGAATAGATTTGGGAAATCAGGTTGTTCCGTAAATATGCCTTGCCATTTTTCTGTGCAATATTATTGATATAAAAATACTCTAAATTTCGAATAATCGCTTACAAAATTACGATTTTTACTTAAGGCCTTAAATAAAGTATTCTTGCCTACATTATGTGTCTTGTAAAGTATAACGTACACACAGTCGAAATAGAGTACAATACTTTATAATATAGTACGGGTGGCAACCCTAGGTGTAATGTTCAAATAGAGGATAAAAAAATAGCTCACAAGTATACCGTAAGGTATTTTATTGTAAGGTATGTTAATTATTAGAATAGAAAAGGATTAGGAGGGTAGTATCAAAATGGTAGTGAATAAATACGAAACCACAGAGAATTTAAAGAGGCTTGTGTGGAGTTGATCTGTTCTACAATTATGTAGATATTGTAATGTGGAATAGCAAAATAGAGCAGGGAAATTTGTATATATTTGTATAGGATGATAAGTAAATATTTTCCTTTTTTTTTGCATGTTAAACATTACTTTTTGTGGGATAAGTTTATAAAATTGTATTGTATTTAGGGTAAAAATTTTAATTTGCTGAAGCAGGTAGGGATAAGAAGGCACATTGCATGTGATGGTTGTAAATATTTTTTGTAAAAGTGAAAATTTTAAAAACTGACTTAATGTTTAAATAAAGCAAGCATTTTTTCTTCTTCTATCACCCCACTAATAGTAGTTATAAGAAAAATCGATCTTAGAATTCACGTTTATCAATAGTGACGATCTACTAACCGCATACTAATCGCTTTCATAAAAATTTATATCACTGTTGTAGATACTACCAATCGAAGGAAGTTGAAATCGACCCATAGTGCGCTCATTAAGGACAGAAGCGTTTGTAAGTGCATAATACATACATCTACAGGATAATTCTTCCACAAGTTGAAGGTATTCGTGTAATTTACGTAATATAACTAGGAGTTAAATCTTAAAGTTCAAGCGAAGGTGTTGCTAATTAAATTAATCTTACGTGTTGCAGTAAACCGTTACAATTTTTTAAATAAGCACTTGCATATACAAACTATTACATGAAGCTACAACACTTTAACTACCTACGGCGGGTACGAAACTGCGAAATNGAGAATGTTCTAGATTAGATTACTGTTTAGTGTTTACAATTAATTGTTCTAATTTTCGGAAAACGTGAAGATTGAGTCAAGATATATAGGAAGCAATCGAGGTGCGATCTCCAGATTAACGACCATGTGGAATCTCTTAATAATATTCTGTTTTTATAACAAACTAAACTTCCTAAAAAGAAAGTAAAAAACACCTTGCATTTCAATAATACGCTGATGTTGTTTATCCATTACTTATTATGTTTAGGTATTTGATTGTAAAGTGTTTTGTGTTTAGACTTTCAATTTGTTATTATACATTTTTAACTCGTTCATCAATGAAAGTAACTTCATGATTTTTTCTTTACAGCTTTCAAGTCTAATTAGCTACACATTAGGTAGAAAGTACGTGCCCAACTATAATTTTTATCGCTTAATTCACACAAAAGTTACATTACTTACTTTCTTACACAATTCATTTCGTTTGAATAATAACGCTGTAACAATTTGTCTTTTACGACTAATTTAAAGCTCGAATACAACCTGACACTGGCAATGAAATGCCAATGACACTGCCAGCTAAGAACAAGAGAAAATGAACTTTCTGAATGTTACTTACTTTACTATACTCAAGCACTAACTGGTGTTAAACATATGTTTAATGTATAGTAAATAATTGCTACTACTATTACTACTTAGCCACAAACATTGCAAATAATTTGTGTGCACGATTTTTCCATTAAAAAGTCATTTTTCAAATTATTACACAAGTGCATGTGTTTTCTAAAAAGAATTATCAGCGAATTTCATTACAACACATTAATAACATTGTGTCTGTCTGTGGCTTNCCCTTTCCCTAAGCGTGGCACTATAAGGTTCTTTTAACGTGTCGAAGTCTACAGTTATACCGTATGGAATTGCAATTTCGTCTGTACGTGCGTATCTTCGTTATCAATAACATTCAAAACTAGTTAAATTTTCTGTTTTCTGAAAGTATATTAAGAAATTATTGTTTTCGATATAAAAGTAATTTCTATCCTCTGAAAGTAAATTTATAATAAGAAAAATAGAAATATAATTATGTACTCGACTATAAAGAAAACGGTATGCAACACAACTTTCTAATATTCTCTTCCCAATTTCTAATACTACTATGGCCATCTTCACAACATTTTCCGAACATTAGGTGAAAACAAAAACAGAAAAGTTTATGTTGGTACAAGGTAAGTTACTGTCTAATCAATGGTTACTATGCATGTTACTATGGAAATAGTTGGCTAAACTGCTTTTCAACAATCTAGTATCTATGGTGTCTAATCCAACTTCGACAGCGTTAGTTATCAATTTACAAAAAGTCGTTTAAAAAAATTCTGTAATTTTGAGCAATTCACCATAACCATGAGTAATCAACCGTAAGTTACAATTTTATCTACCTTACAGCATTTTTTCACATTCACTTTAATTTGTTATTATTTAAATAGCAAAAGTTTTTTATCTGCCATGTTAGATTCATTCCGGTTTTCAACAAATCGATCTAAGAAATTTCTAGAATAATGCCGTACAGTAATGTTACTGCCATGTAATATGATAGTGTTTTAATTAATTATCATTATCAAACGATTATAAAGTAACCTTGACAAGAAATTTAGATCGTAATTATGTAGACATGAATGTTACAATTAACCTCACTTTTTCAGTGTACTTCCGCCCCCGGTAATGTGGGCTCAAAGATCTGGAAGCGTATTTTTAACTATAAATTTAGAAGACGTTAAAGACCCCGATATTAAGTAAGCAATTGAACCAACTTCCCCCCTCAAATCATTACCTTTGGATATTTTTGTAGAATTGAAAAAGATCAAATATACTTCAAAG
Organism: Agrilus planipennis; assembly: GCF_000699045.2. Classification (NCBI taxonomy): domain Eukaryota; kingdom Metazoa; phylum Arthropoda; class Insecta; order Coleoptera; family Buprestidae; genus Agrilus; species Agrilus planipennis. The sequence goes on along the minus strand of NW_020438918.1, from coordinate 1,005,564 downwards.
GTGTAGGTGGTGTAGAAAAGAAATTATATGAAGTAACCATTCCCTTATACAAAGAAATTGACCCAGAAAAAAGTAAAAGTTTTAATAGAGGTAGATGCATTGAATTTATATTAACAAAAGCCAACACCGAAGAACCTTACTGGCCAACCTCATTATCCAAAACAAAGTAGCTTGTTTTATGAAAAAGCAATCGGTTGGAGGTTATAATTTATTTATTCTGTGCAGAATAAAATTGAAAACATCGCATGTTAATCCACGTGAAAAAGAGACACATGGAATTCTGTTATACATTTAGTAGACGTATGCGCTGCAAAATGGAAAACAGTTGTTTTTTAAACGACGCGTGATCTTAGGAAACTTTATGTAGGTAGGAAGAAAAAAACAACTGAATATTCAACATTACATTTGTGCATATAAAGGTATATCGGTGGAACTACTTTTGAAAAGAACCTTACAAAATTACATTCGTTTGCTTATTTAATTAAATCACCTACCTACTTATCTGCTTGATGTNTTATTTATCAATAACAAAAAATTGGAAGTTGCCACTGACAGGTGCGCGCGCTGCTTCCGTTGCTCGCTGAGGGTACAAAACGTAACATCTTTAAATTACATTTATTGAATTTATATTACCTTATTATTTACAGAAAAACTTGGTTGAAGTTTTTTATACGCATTTCCCTATACAACGTCGTATTTTCAAAAGATTATTCGTCCCTTCCTGATTGCATACAATAGAATTATAGAAGTTGTGAAGTTCGACTATAACATAACTTTTCTTCACTTTAACGTTAAAAATCAAATATTTGATTATTGAAAATATGTCGAACAAATAATGAATACTGTTTTATTTCTAACGTTAGAGTGCAGTATAGAAAATAGTATAGTATAAAAAATTAACCTATTTATAATACTAGCAATGTCTCAGTGAAGTAAATACGGTTGTATTTGTTAGAAATTTGAAACACTCTATATGAACATATAAATGGCAATTTTTCCACAGTGTATATTCATTATCTCCTTGAACACTCATGACTAATAATTAAGAAATTTGTGGACTATTCGTCGAAATTTTTACAACATAAAAAAGTTTTTCGCTTGATAAGTAAGGTAAGAAAATTCTCAATTATTAATACCCAATTTCACTTCACGTTGCCGTTACTATAGATATCCATGTCCCAGACAAAGACGAGTTCACGTAACTAAAAACTTGGTACCTGCTCATTAATTATTTAAATCAGATACTTGAAGAAAGTGTGGACATGATGATAGTGTACTTGTATGTAGAAAGCGTGCATTGTCAACTATCAACTGTTCACATGGACTTTTTCTAATACATTTCCCACTGTATAGAATGCTCAAAATTAATAATTCACCGATGTTGCTGTTTTTTACGGAGAAAGTTATTGCTATTTTACCGTCTTTTTTCCACGATCCACACGCATATGCCGTTGTAACGTACGATTTTACAAAACTGATGAGTGCGTGTTATGTTGTCGACATGGTTATTTATTTAATTACTACAATACATTAACAGCAATTGGCGTATTTCAAAACATTTTCTTTTACTTACAACACGAATTGAATTTTGTTGAAAATTAAAATCGAACATATGTTACAAAAGTGACCTTTTCAAATTGTGTCAACAAAATTCAGTTACAACAAAACAAATTATATATTTTTGTCGCGATGCCTTAAGAAATGTACCGAGCTGCAGTAATAACAATTTGGATGATTATTTTTGGGAATAAACATTGCTGAAAACAAAATAAATAAACAATGTAGATGTATAGATGCCATTAGACAACAAATTATTACTTTGATAGAAATCAATGTTTNTAAGTAAGCAATTGAACCAACTTCCCCCCTCAAATCATTACCTTTGGATATTTTTGTAGAATTGAAAAAGATCAAATATACTTCAAAGGTGTAGGTGGTGTAGAAAAGAAATTATATGAAGTAACCATTCCCTTATACAAAGAAATTGACCCAGAAAAAAGTAAAAGTTTTAATAGAGGTAGATGCATTGAATTTATATTAACAAAAGCCAACACCGAAGAACCTTACTGGCCAACATTAACCAAAGAAAAGAAGAAGTACCATTGGTTAAAGTGTGATTTCAATAAATGGCGCGATGAAGATGACTCAGGTTGGTAACTTATTAATAATTATGAAACATCTTGTGTAATTGCTATACCAAATGCAGGTGATGAGGGAGGTTTTGGAGGTGGAGGCGATTTTGAAGAAATGATGCGACAAATGGGTGGCTTAAATGCAGGTGGTGGTGGTGGAGATAAACCATCCTTTGATGATTTAGATGAAGAACCAGACTCTGATGATGAGCCAATTCCCGATCTTGAGTAGTAAAAATTACCCATCAACTAACACTTTGTATGTTTCAAAGGTTTTTCTCATTTAAATAACTTACGTTTTGTTTATAACCCTTTTTTATATTTGATTTTATTTTCAACAAATATAGTTTTTGATTAGTACTCAATGGAATTTAGAGTGTATCTTGTACACTCTGTAAGCAAATAAATAAATGTCAGCTTTTAAACAAATGGACCCACTAATAAAAGTATTTGTATGGATTAGTTTAATAACATCCAGTTATGTATGTTCCTTAGTTTGTTGTCAGTACTGTTTGATTGGTTGTTATTCATAAAAGAATCGAAATTTCATTCTAGTTTGTATAATACAATTCTCAAAACCACCGAATGTATTCCATTACGTAAAAATACATTTCTTATTTAAAATTTGAACGTTTTCTTTGATATGATAGAAAATAACTTAGGTTACTAATATAAAAATAAAATAAACTTTATTAAACACTAAAATGCTATTACCAAATGTTGTACATTTTAGTATTTAATTAAAAAATAAAATAAAAGTAATCCCAATTCTTGGCAAAATGGTAAAATAGTTTTTGCATTACCTTATGTTGTCTTGTTTGTTAAACTTGAAACATAATTTAGGAATTTCTTTCTTAACCACTGCAAAAAAATCACAACATACATAAGATTAAGAGAGAAAAAAAACGATTGGTGTAAATTTTTTATTACAAATAAATATATTAAAATTGAAATGCCAAAGTTTTAATTATAAAGCGGCAATTTACCTCAGTAACAGTTTAACTTGCACCTTTACTTTCCTGCTGTTCAAATTTTGGATACCGAGCCTCGATGTCATTCCAAGTCACTTTACCAGCTGACAAATTGTGAATAACCATTGGAATATCATCCAGCTATAAGAATAAAAAAATCAATAAAATTTGATTGATGAAGAGCAAATTGTAAAACTAAACATACTTTGATTACACCCAGGATGTAACTCTTTTTATTAAAATAGAACAAGGGAAATAAACTATAAAAAATAAGCCTAGTACCATTTAAGGTAATTCTTACCGGAATTCTCACTTGACCCATCGAGTCCCTTTCCCTAAGCGTGGCACTATAAGGTTCTTTTAACGTGTCGAAGTCTACAGTTATACCGTATGGAATTGCAATTTCGTCTGTACGTGCGTATCTTCGGCCTATTGAACCGGAGCTGTCGTCAACTTTATGTGAAATATCAAGCTTTGTCAACTCAGCAGCTAAAAACAAATAACAACGAAAAGCAATACTTTTGCTGCATCATTTTCTAATTTCTTTAATATCACATCACATAAAGACAAAGTTTACTTACATAATTGTTTAACAAATGGATGAAATTCAGCGTTGGCGCTTAAGGGTAGTACGCTACATTTTAAGGGGGCAATAACAGCTGGTAATGATAAATAAGTTCTCTGTTCATCGTTTTCTCGGACTTTGAAATTATGCTCGAATATTGCGTACATTATACGACCAACACCTATGGCGGAAGTAAACAATTACAAATATTAATTAATTACTATTTAAATGTACCTTAAACTCACCAAAAGACGGTTCAATTACACTAGGGATTATTTCTTCCACGTGCAACGTCTTCTTGCAACGTTTAACTGAAACCATCTCATTGGTTAGCGTGAATTTTTGATTCGCTACGGAAAGATCAAAAGATCTGAAAGAATCGAAATTATTCTAAATCATTTTTAAATTAATTCAAATTGTACCCTTGCTGCTGCAACGAATTTTCCAACTCTCCAAGTTCTTTTTCGTTCAAAGCTGCTAAAGCATCTGTTATCACTTTAGCGTCTTTTTTAAACTTCTTTCCCAAGACACCTTTATTAGGTACAGATTCTACCACGTCCACTATTTTAGGTTCATTCAACTTCTTTTCTGCAGCCAATCTAATGCCTGTTGCTTTTGTATGTTGGGTCAAATCAAAGGCCGACCTGTCAGCACACCCAACACATTCTATCCACCCCTTAAAAATTAAATCTTACTTTTTCATCAATAACACAATAAAAAAATAATACAGACTGCACTCTATATTATTTCCTCCAAAGAAATTGATGTAGATTCAAAACATAAAGGAATAGAAGCGGAAGCGGGGATGAAGAGGGGCAGAGATTAAATTACTACTTGCAACTAATTAGGGGTGTGAGATGTTCTAATTTTGGGTAAATGCGAAGATTAGTTAACGATAGAAAGCGGTGAAGGTGCGTATCCAACTAGTATTTGGACTTTGTAATAATTACTTCAAAAAATATTTACAATAGAAATTGCAAAAGTCAACACTTACATAACTGGTTAATATTTCGGCATCCCAACAGTCTTGGGCGTAATGGGCCATTTCATTTCCCATATGTTGCCTAAATCGAAGACGTGCAGGATCAACGCCGCAATCATGCAAAAACGTCTGAATTCGTACCATAAAATAACCCAACGTTTCATTAGCAACTAAACCCTTAAAAATTACAAATTATAATAAATTTGTTTTAAGGAATCGCGCTACTAGTACAATATTGACACAAAAAAATTGTTTAGTAAAGTAATACCTCAGAGACAGCTTCGCCAATTTTCCGCTTCTCAGCCGATTTACCGTCCATTTGATTGCATGCTGAATAAAGTAGTAATTCTATATCTTTAATATTTTCAAACTTAGGATGACTTTTTTCACTAGGATCACAGAAATGCTCAATTTCCGCCATGGTAAACTCCCTCACTCGTATAAGGCCAGATCTGGGCGAAATTTCGTTTCTAAATGCATTACCTAGCCGAACAAAAGTTATTCCCTATCTTCAGATGCATAAAATTCAATATTTTTTATTACCTATTTGTGCAGCGGCAAAAGGAAGCCGACCCTGATTAAACTCTAAAAGTCTTTTGAAATTTACAAAAATGCCTTGGGCTGTTTCTGGTCTTAAGAATCTGTAAAATTTATTAGCACATAAATTCATAAATCACCAAAACAAAATAAATAAACATTAAGAACATCATTAAAGAGCAGGGGTGCTAAACTCCTGAGAAAACAAGCCTGAACTTGAATGCAAAATTTGCACTTTTACTTTACACTATACTAACTTTGCATCATTAAACATAGTACATGATAATTTATTTGCCAAATGATAAAAAAAGGCACATAATTACCCTTTCACTAAACCAGATGGTCCAATTTGAGTTGCAAACATGAGATTAAATTCAATGGGTTCCGTCAATGGATTACCAGTAAGAGGACTTTTCATATCAAACTTTTTCATAACTGCATGCATTTCTTCCTTGTTCATACCATCCAACTAAATTGAAAAAATATACCTATTACAATCAAAGAATATTTAAAATTCACAAATTTCAAACCTTTACAATTATGTCTTTGCATTCTGCTTTAGTTCCTTCAGTTGTTTTTTTATCAGCAGAAATCTTTTCAAGATGTGATTTGATTAAGTGATCTAAGCGAAAGCATTCACCCGTTTTTACATCTTTTGTCATTAAATCAGCAAATCTATCCACATGACCTGAAGCTCTAAAATTTAATGAATTAATGCTGATTAAGATAAACTATAAAAAAATATTACTTCAATACTGGCTCTGGTGTCAAAGCTGAACAATCAACTTCTAACATCTGTTCTTCAAGAACAAAAAACTGCCTCCAATAATGTAACAAATTGGCTTTAAATGCACATCCCATAGGACCAAAATCAAATTGACCAGTAATTCCACCATAAATAGCAAAAGACTGATCATAAAAAAACCTCCTTTTAAGCAGATCTTCCATTTTTGCTCTATCAAAAGTTATGTGAGGAGAAAGACTAAGTTCTTTCTCTTCAAGAAGCTTTTTACGATTATTCAATTCTACTACTGCTTGTTTGACATCAATAGCAGGTGCACCATCTGCTTTTAATTTTCGTACCAAGTCGCCCTTAAAAATTAAAAATGCAATGAATATGAATATTGTAGAAAATAACTAATAGACAATAACATATTTTACTAACCTGTTCTTTAACACTGGCCCTTAAGGGGGCCAAAACCTCTTCGACCTTTGGATCGGTCATTTCTTCCAAGAATATTTTCAATTTAACGTTTCTGTGCTGCTTCTTCGTGCCCCACTTTTGATTTAAAGATGTCGATGTGAATAAACTTTTCACTAAACCAGCAGTTTCACAGACACGTTTAATTGAACAAAACTCACTACTACATACAAATCCTATATGACGAATTTTTGAAGCCAAACACAATAACTTCATTAATCTTATAAGTTAATTTAAAAATATTTAAACTCAAATATTAATTTAAATAAGTTATAACGTTACAGTTCCACATGTATGACGTTAAAATTTAATAGGTTAAGTAGAATTGACATTTGGTAAATATTCTATAGACTATGGAATATACCACAGAGCTATATTTACAGGGTTCAATCAAATTATTTACAACACAGTACAAGGACTTTTCAAAAAGTAATAGCATCACTTTTGTTAAAATTATAATTAATGTTGTTTACCTGCGTAAAAGATANTTTCCCTTGTAAACTATCAGTTATCGCTTCTTACGATTAATCCTTTAATGCACTTTACATAAAACTTTAAGGCCACAATTTCAATTTTCAAATTATCTTGTATAATCATTTATCTTTGTTTGTACTCTTGAATTTTATTTTACCTATTGGTTAAAGTTTTCACTATGCATATACAATTTACGAAGACTTTACTACAAAGCAATCCATTCAAAATTACAATCAGCAAAAGAGAATTAATAATTATTACCCTCAAACGTTTCATGATTAGCGGGTTGTACACGTTTTCTGTCAAAAGTGCAATCTAGTCATGTTATTTAGTGTCAACTTAAGATAGTAATTAAGCGCAATAATAATTTTACATTGTACATTTTCTGCTATATTTATTACAGGAGAAAGTATCGAAGCAAATTCCTATAGGCATTTACGAAAAATACAGTTCAAAGGTTCTCTGTTTTCCACACTAATACGAGTTACATAATAACGTTAACCATCACCGATGGATGTAATAATTTTCTACAAATTAAACAAGTCCATTGCAACACATGTATGCATGTAATTCCTTCAACTGCAATGTGATGACGTTCACTCACACATCCTGCGATAGGTATCTACAGATTACATTAAGCATTTCATAAATATAGAGATGTACAAAGTGATTTTTTAAAAGAATTTAAATATAAAATGCAAATACTTTTTTGATTTGTAATTTCAAATGTAAAATACAAAATAGATGTCCCTTTTGTATTTTAAATACCAATTGCAAAATACGTATTTTCAAAATACTTTTTTCAAATTAACACTTTTTTGTAGTAGGTACCTATAAAGTACCACAAATGACGCGGTAAACGCCATCTGTAATGCAATGCTACATTTTAGGATTACGTATTCGTAACAAGGTTCATTTAAATATAATAAGTGAAGTTTTTCGAATCGTTTTCTAAAAATTTTG
>NW_020438918.1:987805-991236 GCF_000699045.2 Agrilus planipennis | reverse complement strand
AGAACTGATTAACTGATTAAGAATTAAACATTGTAGGTATATGTACCTGAAGACAGATGAAACTTTGCTACATATTTTTTTTTATATTTTATGTTTTCTTCAACAACTAAAATTAATACAGTAAAAATCAATCAATACTGTACATGAACGATTTTCGTGTTTATTAGCGTGTCTAATGGAAGCCACTTGCGATTAAACCGTTTATAAATAAACGAATCTAAATATAGTCCGGTAACAACAAACAAAAGTTATCTTTCCAAACAAACAGAAAAATGCAAAACTATTATTTTAAGAAATTTTAGAAGTGTTAAATACTTACAGAAAACGCAAAATTAAAAATCATTAGCAAGGTCCTCATACAGGCCATTACGGCAACAGAAAAAGACCCCATATTTCAAAAAACACTGCAATAACAAAACTTTACGAAAAATAAAAATATACACAATTATGCTAATGAGACGAAAACAAACGAACAATTACCAAAACGTTGCAGAATTCTTTACAATTTATAATTCTACGTTGATAACCTTACGCGAACGATTAAAAAAATCGTCAACCCGACCACTGCACACAAGTCTGACGACCGACCGATCAAAACACATAAGCATGCGCTTGTACAAACTGCGAGGATGAAATATTTTTGTTCGTCTTTCTCTGTTCTATACAACGATGGTTTTTGTTGTATAGGGTCACGTTATCATGTTATCAGGTAAATGTTAAATACACAACCTGTTATGAGAAAAACAATGGGAAATTTCTATTTACATATTTTCATTACAATCGCTTATTGAAGTTCGACATCGTATTCCAGAAATTATTAATGAGAAATGACGATTACGTCAGCGACATAGTCCATACGAACCAAGGGAAAAAGTAATAGCAACAAGCAAGAACACATTCATCTTATACATAAGTTACACCCTAGAATTATAAATTAAGTACACACATAGTTTTAAGCAAATGTGCCTGTTATAAAAAAAAGGGTAAATATCTAGATGATGGCCCTCACCCCCGTCGGAGATGGGGGTGGGTGGGATCGAAAGAGGAGATCTCCCCCATCACTGTACATAAAAAGTTCATGGCGGTTTCACCACCATAAAAAGTTATGAGGGTTAGATGATGGTAGGGGGGGGTCGAAAGAGGGTGGTCACCTGAGTAAAACCCNAAGTATGAAAAATCCATACTAAAAACGAATTACAATCAGGCAAATTAAACAAATGACTAATAACAAATAAGTATCTCAAAAGAAGCCGGCCGTTATTGACAACGAATTTACCAAAATTAATAATTCAAAACATTGTTTTAATAACATTATTAAGAGACTGCATGTGTACTAATTATTCAATGATATACGGAACGTACCGTTGCAAATGTGTGCCAGAGGCGGCGATCGATACGTCGGCAGGCTTACACCTTCGATAGCCGACAGTACGTAAATTTAAATGCAAAACATTTTATACACAAGAGTGCTATATCCTCTTCATTAACGATAAGTATAGAACTGTTAACATTTATTTTAAGCGTAAAGACATTATTAACGTATATAATTTTTATCGCTTCTATTTTAAAATATATTTATCTAAAACCAGTTTAGATAAAATAATCTTTAATTCAAAAACATAAATTAAACTAATCGCAAGCTTTGGAATTTTGAAATTACAATTTAAATTAGCCCGACTGGAACGGTACAAAAAATAAATTTATATTTTTCAATGTCCTTACTGCATATAGAAATCCTAAATGACCTTTAGCTGTAAAGCAACAAGCTAAAAATCCAGCAATGACCGTGATAGTCCCTGTAGCAATTAACATGTAAAATACGGCACTTGAATGGACTGTACTTAATTCTAGTATGGTACTCATTCGGAAGTATATCCATAATCCTGTGAATAATACTGCAAATCCGGAAAGCTATAAAAAATTGCTGTTTTGTAAATTATGCTAACTGCACTGAAGACAAATGCTATACGATAATAATTTCATTATTAAAAGATAAACTATTGAAGTGTATTTATTTATTGAAGAGTAATCTTAGGTTAAATGTCTAGATGATGGCCCCCATCCCCGACGCGGGTGGGGGTATGTGGGATCGAAAGAGGAGATTTACCCCACCACTGTACCATAAAAAATTCGTGGCGGTCTCACCCCCATAAAAAGTTATGGGGGTTGAAAGTTGATTATTTTGACAATTTTCATACACTATAATTCNAAACACTGCAATAACAAAACTTTACGAAAAATAAAAATATACACAATTATGCTAATGAGACGAAAACAAACGAACAATTACCAAAACGTTGCAGAATTCTTTACAATTTATAATTCTACGTTGATAACCTTACGCGAACGATTAAAAAAATCGTCAACCCGACCACTGCACACAAGTCTGACGACCGACCGATCAAAACACATAAGCATGCGCTTGTACAAACTGCGAGGATGAAATATTTTTGTTCGTCTTTCTCTGTTCTATACAACGATGGTTTTTGTTGTATAGGGTCACGTTATCATGTTATCAGGTAAATGTTAAATACACAACCTGTTATGAGAAAAACAATGGGAAATTTCTATTTACATATTTTCATTACAATCGCTTATTGAAGTTCGACATCGTATTCCAGAAATTATTAATGAGAAATGACGATTACGTCAGCGACATAGTCCGTACGAACTAAGGGATAAAAGTATATCTTATACATAAGCTACACCCTAGAATTATAAATTAAGTACACACATAGTTTTAAGCAAATGTGTCTGTTATAAAACAAAGGGTAAATGTCCCCGTCGGGGGTGGGTGTGGGTGGGATCGAAAGAGGTCTCCCCCACCACTGTACCATAAAAAGTTCGTGGCGGTCACATCCCCATAAAAAGTTATGGGGGTTAGCTGATGGATTTTAAACCCTCAACTGCTCGCAATAAAATAATTCCTCGATAGATATTATACATATGTTTTTAATTAACTGCTGTGAGTTATTACTAATTAATATTCAATTGTAGAATCTATTTAGTAAATTATCCAATTAAGGGATTTCTAAAGTTCATCGTACGGACCTGACTGATTTATGCTTTATGGGTAATAATCGCAAAAGCTTTGTTATAATTTTATAAATATGTAATAACATGAGACTTCTATTCTCGGCGCATTTACTGTAAATTTTCATCTATCATTAATTGGAGCGCGGCGTTGTACGGGTGCAAAACATGGACAGTGGGAGCGGCGGAAAAGAAGAGGTTGGAAGCGTTCGAAATGTGGTGTTATAGGCGGATGATGAGGATATCGTGGGTAGAAAAGGTTAGAAATGAAGAGGTATTAGAAAGAATAGGAGAACAGAGGACTCTATGGAAGTCAATAAAAAATAGGCGAGATAGGTTGGTAGGACACCTTCTCAGGCATGAAGGTCTAGTCAGAGACATATTAGAGGCAGAAACAG
>NW_020438918.1:972086-987437 GCF_000699045.2 Agrilus planipennis | reverse complement strand
TATTATTAGATTTACGATAACTAATAACATGAGACTTCTATTCTCGGCGCATTTACCATAAATTTTCATCTGTCATTAATTGGAGCGTGGCGCTGTACGGGTGCAAAACATAGACAGTGGGTGCGGCGGAAAAGGTTAGAAGCGTTCGAAATGTGGTGTTACAGGATTCCGTGGATAGATGAGATTAGAAATGAAGAGGTATTAGTAAAAATAGGAGAACAGAGGACTCTATGGAAGTCAATAAAAAATAGCTGAGATAGGTTAGTAGGACACCTTCCCAGGGATGAAGGTCTACTCAGAGACATATTAGAGGCAGAAACAGGAATTAGGAGGGGTAGAGGTAGACCTGCATTAGATTACTGTTCGCAAATAGTTAAGTATGTTGGCTGTTCTAGTTTTAGGAAATGCGAAGATTAGATCAAGTTAGGAAAGAGTGGAAATGCGTGTTCAACCTGTCTTAGGATTAACGATCTTATAATGATGATGATTAATTGATTAAATGTTAGAATTAAGATCCATGAAATTGTTTTGATTTGTAACGCATAATGTATTATATTATTCTTATTCTAAATTATCACCTTACAAATTAAATTATTCATTATACAATCATTAGTCGTTAATTAAAACTACAACAAAAAAATGTTAACTGTGCACCATGCTAAAAACACGTAATTTTTGATATCTAGACATCAAAGACTTTCTGAAGTTTGTCATGTCAACCTCAAAATCTCCTGTTCATGACAAAATCTTTTGTGCAGCGTGTAATGGAACCACCGAATGATCAAACAGGAGGAAAATCAGACCGAAAAAGTGACGATGAAGATTGCAATCAACCTTCTTGCTTTAAAACAAGCGCTGACGAAACTCCAACAAACGATACTGTATCAGGAAAAACGACCGAAAATAGTGAATCAATGTATAATACTGTAATCCTTAACGGAACTGATGATGCAGAAGCGTTAGCAGAAATTAAAGATAACTTTGAACCCTTGAATCTTGACGAAAATTTTCGCAAATGTAATAAAAATATGGGTATTAATAAGGAATTGTCTCAGTTTGATTTATCACAAGATTGCAGCATCTCCGTCTGCGCTATAGTAAAAACGCTTTCGGAAAGATTCTCAACAGTAAGTATTAATAACCAAAATCCTCTAATTCGCTGCATAGGTACGTACCTAATATCTGCGGATATAATATGAATATAAGGTAGAGACAAATTGGTAAAGGCTAAGAAGATAGAGAATAAGAAACTACAAAAAAATTCCGAAAATTTAATTTAAATTTACTTTAAAAAAATACTGCGAATGCTTTTATAGTTTAACGGTTCTTATCAACCAATAGTATTACAAATATCAAACTTGATAACAGATAAAGATTCGTCAATCTATTTCAACGAAAGCTCAATTATGGCCTTTATTTCAAATTCGACGCCTTCACCAAAATTTTCAATAACAATTGTTAGTAATGCTTGCATATCTTCAAGAATGTGTTATTTTCAACATCAAATATCAAACTTGATAACAGATAAAGATTCGTCAATCTATCTCAATGAAAGCTCAATCATGACCTTTATTTCAAATTGTCCCGACGCCTTCACCAAAATTTTCAATAGGAATTTGCTAGTAGCGCTTGTATGTCTTCATGAATGTGTTATTTTCAGCATCGAATGTCAAACTTGATCGTTTTTATAATACATGCAATCAAAACTGTACAAAAACTCGATACACTATGAGTTGGGAAAAATTAATCAGCAGAAGAACTGTCGATTACAAATTTTCCAATCTTTATTGCACGGACAATTACATACTAATTAATAAAATAACTCAGGATTTTCAGTCTTTGCAGGATTTTCTTTGTGCGAAAAAGATCAAGTGTGTAACAATAAGTAATATTCTTTGTAATGCCCACTACAAACAAAATGAAAGAAAATTTTTGCGAAATATGTAGTCATAAATGTGGAAAAACTCAGCTTTCAACCTGTCCTGCGATCCTGATAAAGGTCCACATAATGCGCTTACAGTACATGGACTACATTCAACAGGAAACAATATAGCATATTGTAATACAGGTTTATCTGTTCATAAACCGAACATCCGCTCCCTTTGTATTTTTTAGGCGGACCTTTGTTTCGCGTAATAAAATGAAATTTGTACAGTGAGGGATTTAGTGAATTTTCAACAAAAAAGTAAAAAGTTTTACTTCAAACGTCAAAAGCCAAAAGGTAACAGGTTAATTAGATAATAGGGGCATAAAATAAGTCTCTAAAAATCTCTTAATTCGTTCAAGAGATTGTACGATGTTCTTTTGGGAAAAAGTAAGTAAACTGGGAGTTACATCTAAACAAATAATTTGTTACTATCTTTGCCTTTCTGAATTGTCCCGATTCATTATTTCAACCACGACAATATTTAACATCTCGCGAGGCCAATATTCGGTAGCTTTATTATTTTACCTAACATACCAAGAAAAACAGATATTGGATGCAGATTACTATTTAGATTTTATTTACTCTTCCAAGTGTTTGTAGGTATTTGTTCTTTATCTACTAATCTACTACTACTTTCCATCAATACTTTTATAAACAATTGACACTAATAATGAGCTAAATTCCGCTAGTCGATTCCGACGTATGGGCACTGAAGTGAGACGAAATAAACATCCGATTCCGATGGGTGTGAGCGTACCTTTACGATAATAACACATTCACGTCTGTATTTATTGTACATGTACGTATGTAGACAAGTATACAAAGGTAATGTAATTATTCAATAGATTGTTTTACAAAAAAAATGCAGAGCACTACCAATACAGTAGCCTTATGATTTGTCATTGAATGTACAAACCGTACCAACTGACGAAAATCCGCACGAGTTCGCAGTTCATATATCGCAAATGATTTGATTGAAACGTTCAGTTGTAATTTATATTATTAGATTTACGATAACAATAATTGATCTGTAACAGTTTTTCACCTAATTGGACACAAAATATCGCGTCTTTTTATGGATATGGTCGAGCCATCAGCAACGAGACTAATTATTGTGAGTACTTATAATAATACGCTTTCAAATGTACTACTAGGCCACACACTTTCATATTTTTAAATAATTTTCTGCGTCTTGACAAGATTTATGATAAATTGTTCTAAAACTATCTTGTTTTTTAGTGAAAAAATCCAAAAATTTTAGGTAAAATTTTATCAAATTTATCTTGAAATTATAAGTTTAGAATCTAAGTAAAATAAAATATAATAGGTACATTGTTATTTTATTGTTTTTGATTTATATTGAATTGAAATTTGCTATCCAATATTAACAGAATATTCTATTAGTTCTTGTAAGTAATAATTTAGTTCAATGTCGTATTTAATTGTACATTAATTGTAAGGACAAACTACCTCAGCAAACTTTAAACTCTAAAAATGAATGAAAAACAAAACAAAAAGAAAATTTCATACAAAAAATATTTTGTTGATAGATTATTTTTTATGGACATTAACTAACTAACTAAAATAAAATTATCTACAACAGCGCTACTTTGAAAAAGAAAACACGGACAGACACACGAGTGATCTTATAAGGGTTCCGTTTTTCATTCGGACGTACGGAACCCCAAAAACGTAAAATGTTCTCACTTACAATTCTAAATCGAATTTCGTATAGATTGCATTAGTTTTCGAATAAATTTAACCCATATCTTCTGAAAGGGAAAACTTTATACTTAAATTTCCAGTGATATCTAAAACATTCTTTCGTGTTTTTCAAAAATTCCGTACCAAAAATAAAAGGCACGACATTTCATAATTATCATCGATTTAAAGGATGATTTTTCAAATTCCATAAATGATATTGAAAATAGAACAAAAACAATAGTACTTATTACTTTTTTGCATTTCTTAGTGGTAGTTTTTGCGGATTCTTATGACAAGTTTTAATGCTTAAATATACTAATATCTCAAAATCGCATATTTTTATAAACCGGCGATATTTTAACTTGAAATTTCCTTCTTAAATAAGATACTAATGAAGTTGTTTATCCGACGTTTCGCCAACACCTGCGGTTAGTATCTTCAAGGAATGTAACAAAGTCGTAATGTCCTTCACTACGATTCTATACTGTGAAACTATAAGGATGTCACCACAATTGTTGACGAAACGTCGGATAAACGACTCCGCCGGTATTCTCATAGAAGGAGGCGAATATTTTCAAATCATTCATCTAGTTGAAATTAGAGCCATTTTTCTCTTTATTTTCCTAATATATTGCCTATTATGATGCGAATATCCGATGCAATTTGTTCCGGAAGAAGTTAAACAGTAGAACGGAAAAGTAGTGGCAAGTAATGTAAATTTGTAATTTATTAAACCTAGCGAGAATGTCGAGTAACGGTTTGTCGCGCCAATTAGCCACCTTTGCTCCAATTAAAACTTGCATACGCGGGATTTGTCTGAATTAATTTGCAACTTAATCGACCAAAAAGCAATGGAGGCAAGAAGCTATTTATCACAAAATAACTGTCAGTATTGCATTATGAAATAACACACACACACACACACATACAAACAACAAGGCACAACAATCGCGGAAGGTCTTTCGTAAGTAAGGGTCACTAACATCGTCTCTCAGTTGTTCAGAAAGCATTTTCACAACACTGATCTTTATGCATCTTGCATGGACAAATTATGAAACAATTATTTCTAAGAATAACAGAGGAAACTGTGACAAGTAAATAAACTAAGAGATACCCAACCGTAATCGTCCCACGGAGAAAATGAAAAAGGAAAATTCACCTAAATATTAAAGCGATATTTACAATTTATCCCACTGGCCTGTTGCTTCGTAAGCGAAAATGATAAAAATTACAATTTGGAACTGAATTTGTAAAAATAAATTCCCAGCAAAAATAAATTTACTAGGTATTTTAGATGATATTACAAATTAAATTGTAATAATTAAGAAACTTGAAATAATTTTTAAAAAAGCATGTCAAAATTGATATTATTACAAGTGACCTAATAAATTCTACTATTTCTACGATAAATTCGGTCATTTACAATCAAAAATTGTAATATTTGCTTTGCCATAAACATTTAGTTTTCTCCGTGCACTTGTGATAGTTAGGGGTGAATATTCGTAAATTACAATATCTAATGAAGCAAATATAATTAACTGGCTTAGGAGGACGGGCGCTACTGTTTAGGAGACATCCGGGATTGCTTTTGTTTAACATACTCGGAAAAATCTTTAAAACTAACCGATTTTTGCAGACTAAGGAAATCCTTAAGAGAAAATAGTGGCCTAAAACATTTGTTAGTTTCAGATTATGAAATATTCCAAATTCAAAGTAATAAACGCATTTCTTAAAATGGTAAAATGCGTCAAAATCCGCCTTAGACACATAATTATATGTGTTCAACAGTTACCATTCTTTCATTATTCTTTCCTTCTTTGACTGGTTTCACCATACCATCGACTTTTATTACGTTTTACCTATGTAGGTACTCGCGGTCTTCTCAGTTTTCTTCACCAGACTCACGCAGTTTGTAAAAGTTGCTAGACGCTATCAGATTTTCCGCAAACGCGACCAGTTCGCCCCTATTCTCACGAATATTTCACGTTAATAAGTGAATTGAAATTGTAATTCGTTTACACAATTTTGCAAACACGGTTTTGTGTATAGTCGGTGTAGTTTTAAACGTATCTAATCAAAAATGTCCCTGATCGCCAAAATTAATGGAATAAGGATAAATGGCACCGGAAATTGCCAACAGAATGGATTCAATAATGGGAATGAATTTGATCTACTAAAGAAAGATTACGTAATGATTTATCTTTTTTGTTTTATTGTATTGATTGATATCGATTTTCAACATATAAAGGTCAAATCTATTCAATACGTAATGATTTTAGTGTTCAATCAGAAAAGTTGGATAATTAAACAAATTACATTTGGGACAAAATTAAATGAATTTTAACATTTATTTTAAATGAGGGTTGATATACCTCCTAGAATTAATTACGGAAGTGTTAAATAAAAAAATATTTGTGCATATTTTGTACTGTTTGAAAAGAAAAACATTTCATACAATGGTATTGTAAATAATATCCTATCGCCTTTGAAAATATATATACCTTTGACTATTGTAAACAAATAAAATTTAAATTTGTATTTGTATATTACACTTTTTTCTCTGCAATATGCCGATTGTAAAATTTAATAAAAATTTTTCAAAATGAATCTGAAAATGAAGGCTTTCTGTAAAACATATTTAAAAAAAACAACATAAACAACCGACATATTTCACCAAATTTGGCAAATGCCTAAAACATATCCGATCGTTCGTTTTGCTGTTATTTTTGTTTTAAAATATTTTTTTCTTGTAGGACGACGGATTCTCTTCAACAAATGGCACAGTGGACACTGCTTTCAAACTGATAAAACCAAATACAACTGGTTTTCATATATGGAAAATCGAGGTGAATATACGATAGTTTATTACTTTACACGTAGTGGACATTAAATACACCTTTTACTGACCGTTTCACTCGAAAACATCCTCATAAACCTTATCATATATCTAAAATACAATAATAACCTACCAACTGTTCCTTATTCATCCAAGGTATGACCTGGGTTGCAGTGAAAAATCCAAAGCTGATAAAATATATCGGAAAATTCCGAGAAAACCTACCCTTAAAGTATAAACTTTCTAAATTACCAAATTTGCTTATTCTTAAACAGGGGTCAACGTTTTGGTACCCTTGCACCCCTAAACAATTAAGTCCTTAAATTTAATGAGATACTACAACTATTAAAGATAATTTCCACAATGAATGTTGAAACGTAAAAATAAAAAGAAAACCTACTCAGAATGATAAAAACTTTAAATAACAATCCTGCTCGTAGTTTATTTATTTTTCTTTTAGAGTACCAAAGTGGTGTCTTTACCAAAAGACCAATACGGAATATTCTACGATACAAACGCCTACATTGTTTACGCTGCTTCAGAGTATGGACAACGTTGTGGCACTGATTCTGTGGTAAGCTACTAAAAAACTAAAAACTTAGAACTATGGTAAAATATATTAATTATCGTTTATAATGAGCAATTAGTCGGCCAGTGCAAGATGAACAAAATTTTCAATACACTACTACTTTCAAATGAATAAATCGTCTTAATAAAGAGCAAAAGAAGTTTTATTTTCGTCGAAGTTTTGTTAGAGAAGCTCTTTAAATGTTAATGCTTCATTAGGACCGAGAAGTCCATAAAGGGACCATAGAATGTCACATTCATTTTTGGCTGGGCGTTTCCGCCACATCGGAGAAGTCAGGAATTGCTGCATACAAAACTGTAGAACTTGACGCCTTTATTGGAGGAATTTCAACCCAGCACAGAGAATTTCAAGAACATGAAAGCCCCAGGTACACACAAATCATAAAAAAGATATCGTAGATACAAATGTGATAATTTCTTTGTAGATTTAAAAGTTACTTTAAAAATGGTATGCGAATTTTGAAACACCCATACGAAGGAGAATTAAATCAAAATTCGGACACGAGACTATTCAAAATCAAATGTAACGCTTTGATAGAACTTGAACGAGTATCGTGGGATCTGATGAATAGCGAAACAGTTTATGCTCTGAATACCGTCAATCATTTATTCTTATGGATAGGAAGATCCTCCAACGCCGTTGACAAAATTCACAGCATCAAGGTAACAAAAACTACAATAACAATAACAACAACTCAATTGTTCTTTGCAAAATAGTGTAAACTGTTTGGTAAGCCGCTCCGACAGTTTTTTAACCTGGGAACCGGATCATTTCCGAATAAATAAGCAACACTAATCGTAAAAGCATGACGAGTTTCGAATACGAAACAAAAAAAATTATGATCATGGGAGAAAGCTGAAAATTACTTTTATACAATAATTTCTTACAATAAACAAATATTATATTACAATTGTATAAAATTCTCCAAAATTATTAGTACAGTTATTTATTCAAAAATGATAATCTAGTACACATGTACACGGAGAAAATGAAAAAGGAAAATTACCTGAATATTAAAGCGATATTTACAATTCATCCCACTAGTCCGTTGCTTCGTAAGCGAAAATAATAAAAATTATAATTTGGACCCGAAATAAAATCCCAGCAGAAATAAATTTACTAGATGTTTTAGTTGATATTACAAATTAAATTGCAATCATTAAGATACTTGTAATAAAGCATGTCAAAATTGAGATTATTACAAGTTACCTAATAAATTCTACTATGTCTACGGCATATTCAGATATTTACAATCGAAAATTGTAATTTTTTCTTTTGCCTTAAAAATTTAGTTTTCTCCGTGCTCTCTGTCAATTCAATGTTCGAAAACAATTCGAATTAGACCGACGATAAATATAAGAAGTACCGTTAGGTACCCTTTTTAAAGGAATTTGCTTCAAATGATAATTTTAAAATTAATCCTAAACTTCATCAAATCACCTAAAACTAAGGCGGTTAATTGGGATTTAAATTCTAATAATATCAGGTTTTATGAATTAAAGTGGAATATTTATTAATCTGCCTAAAATGTTATAAACACGTATGAATATATCCAGGGGTTCCGCGGAATACAGTTTAAGAAACGTTGAATTATACGATTCAAAATCGATTTTCACTATATACAGTGGAATTCGTTTATTATGACTCCGCCTATATTGACCCACCGGTTAATATGAAGTAATTGCAGTGATAAGTTTGGTTTTCATATTAAATTCTGTATAGGAAAGTTTGGATATAATGACTCCGTTTAAAATGGCATATCGTTTATTATTACTGATTCTCAAGAAATCATATCCGGCTATAGTGACCCAAATGATTAATAATAGCATTTTTACTCATTTTGCTGACCCTTCCCATGTATATTGATATTACAATTCATCGTTCTTTTTCTTTTTTGTTAATAAATATGTACAGTCTGTAGTTTTTCTCCTCTATTAAACTAAATAACTAACCAAAATAGAAAGTTATTTATTTTCTTAGACTACACTTAGTATGACGTGTTTGTCATTTTCCATTGATGTCATTATAAGCGAATTCTACTGTATATGTATATATCACCGATTTCCTATTTTTTTTTTTTTGAAGATCGCTAACCAGTTACGCACAGAAAAAAAATGTTACCACATCGTATTTGTGGACGACGGTTACGAACAAACTCTGGACGAAAAGGTCAAAGGTGACTTCAATAAGCACTTACCCCTTAGCAAAAGAACTGTTCAACCACACGAGCCCGCAGAATGTAAGGATAAAGATAAAACGCACGCTAAACATCCTCTGCGGACGTACAAATGCACGGATAATAATGGAAGATACAGGGTGGCCGAAGTTAAAACGGGACCATTGAACCAAAGCGATCTTGATACAAATGTAATTAGTGGAACATTATGCTTTTGATATGAAATTCATTATTATTAATTTTAGGATGTCTACATACTAGACCATGGACGGTATGGAATCTGGGTATGGGTCGGTAAGAAAGCAAAGGAACGGGAAAAGGCAGAGGCACTTAGAAATGCACGGGGATTCGTAAAGAAAAAGAACTACCCTAATTACACAAGGGTCACTAGGGTTCTAGATGGAAACGAACCGTCTGAATTCAAATTTTTGTTTTCCCAGTGGAGAGATAAAAATGATCACACAGGTATACAAAGTAAAAAATTGCAAATTTCAAATAATAAAGAACGTTTTTCAGAATTTTGTTCAAAAGTTCGCTACTCCTTAATTCGTACTGTTTTCTAGAACAATTATACGTTATATTTTGCTAAATTAAAACTAACGAACAATTTTTCAATAATCCTGAAAAAAGTCTATACGATGAAGATTTTCCGAATTAACGAGCCGTGGTCTAGTGAAATTTTTATTTCTTCCAGACGTTTCGTTAGTAACTGCCCCGAACATTTTCAATGGAGTCGGTGGTGGTTGCTTCGTAGTAGTCTTCTCGGTAGTTGAGGATCGTCTGTCCAGAAGAATACTACGAAGCAACCACCACCGACTCCATTGAAAATGTTCGGTGCAGTTTCGAACGAAACGTCTGGAAGAAATAAAAATTCCACTAGACCCCGGCTCGTTAGCCTGGAAAATCTACATCGTATAGTTCACTTAAGATTTGATATGATGTTACAATATTAATTAATTATGTATTAAATTTAAAAACTACAAAAGAAAATACAACGTAAAATTTCACATTAAATAAAATTCTGTTATGGATATTTTTCCTTGGTCATTTTCAAAATCCCGTATAGTATACAAAAATTTCTCAACATGTTTTAGAAAAGACAATGACAAAATTAATTGGGACCAATGTGGATGTCGATTTACTACAAGAGAGGACATCATTGGCCGCGGAATGTCAGCTTTTAGATGACGGCGCTGGGACCATAAAAGCATGGAGAGTGAAGAAACGCGATTTAGTGCAAATAACCAAAGAAAACCAAGGAATATTCGTTTCAGACGGTGCATACATTGTCGTTTATGCATACAATAACAAACGGAGGGGTTGCAAGGACTTAATCATCTATACGTGGATGGTAAAATGGCAAGAAACAACAGGTGCCTTTAAAAAATTTAATTTAATTTTGCATTAGGGTAATGAGGCAAACCAGGAAGACATAGAAGGGGCTTTTATAAATAAAGACGAAATAAATAGGGAATTGGGAGGATCAGCTGTCTTGGTAACCATTACAGAAAATAATGAGCCACCTCATTTTCTGCAAATATTTCAAGGAAAGATGTTAATACTCAAAACACCCAGCGCTAACGGTGACGGTAAAAAATTTTAATTTATTTAATTCATATACTTAATAGCAATTCACAAATAGTATTTACGACTGATACATCAGCGTATAACCCTCATAGACGAGCACTGAGAAGGGTCATTTTTTAAAATTCAACCCTTAAAGGGGTGAAAAAAAGTTCAAAATTTGATGTATCAATCATGGCAAAGCCCAAATCAGCGCAGTCAGGGAGCTTCAAATTTTACACAACGATATGATCCACCATAAAATGAGTTTTCAAAGTATCACCCCAACAGGTGCAAAATGGGGGTAGTTAAGATATATACATATACTCAGTAATCAATTTTGGGGCAAGAGTTTTATGTCTAATTGCATTTAAAAATAATTACTCTTCATATTAAATAAATACCAAAATAACTTAAACTAATTAGATATTATAAATTTCCAAAAAAAATAGGAACACCCTACGGTTTGCGACATTGAATTTGTTTCAAAAATAAATTCATAGTTAGTTTTGAATCGCCCTCTGAGCTGTATATTTACCCAAATGCTTAATTAATTTTTCTAAATAAATTTATTTAATAACGGTCACTAAATTTCTAAACAAGCAGGACTTTCAATCAAATTATTTCTCAAGACTTTTTCGTCTGTAAAGTTATAAAGAATACGCATAATTAGATCTTTGAAGATCGGTAATAACAAATTGTACATATTACAGAGACTATGATTAATTATTTACAAACATCGACAGAACAAAGTTTGCTAGTCTTAAAAAGTTCTGATGAACTATTAAGAAACGTGCTTGAGACTCAACTATTATTAATGGTAACCTTTCATCATTAATTTGATTAGACCATACCCTGTCATTACATATAAATAAGAATAATTAAAAATATAACGATACCATTCGCCAGAATCACTCATTGTAATATCCTCTTTGAACGCACTAACACTCATCATTATTCATTAATGTCCGATAATTAATAAACTTTAAAATACGTAAATTGTTTAACATCAAAATTTAAAAGCACAATCTCAATCTTTTACACAAAAATGACTAAAACAACCGACATACAAACTACAGATAGGAATGCCGAAAAAAAACTACGAAATGAAACGATTTGCTTGTCCTTCATCGGCACATGGCAAATCATAAAAAGTGAAAGGAAGAGCAAACAAAGCACAACTTTAGTTGTAAACAACGTAAAGGCATTACTCAAGCTGGCATAATATTAATTGTAAAATGAACAGGTGGAAAGCTTCAATAATATTCTACGTATTTAGAGCTTCGAGAAAAATATTTAGTCAAATATATTGAAAACAGAAATAATATGACCAGCAAAACAATGTGGTACTTATCAAGAAAAAGCCGAGAAATAATTTAATTATAAATACAGGATTGTCCCAAAATCTGTACCTATGTAAATTCTGTTCAAATCTATTAAATTATATTTATACATTTACCGTTTTTTGGGCCAAATCAATTAATATTAACTAAATTGAAAATTAATTTTAAAGATGTTCCAAAACATATAAATTGTACATGTACATTTAGATTTGTATTGATACTAGATGATTTATTTAATTTAGATCAATTTTAGGTCGATCCAGTCCATTATGTAACACATACTTATTACAAGTATTTGGATCTACCAAATACACAAGCAAAGCTGTCCAAGTACCGATGGCATCAAGTTCTTTGGATTCAAATTATTGTTACATACTAAAGCAACTCAAAAACGTTTATATTTGGTGTGGAATTTATTCCACAGGCGATCAGAGAGAAATGGCCAAGGGTTTTGCCGGTAAAAGTTTCGAAATTGTTCTTGAAAGTAAGTAGTATATTTTTTCGGTTTTGTAAAGACTTGATCCACCCAGTATTTCCCAGAAAGTTTCTGTTTCTTTTTCTGAAAATGTGTCGCATTATAGCATGATTTAATAAATTTAAAATATACTACTTACTTTCAAGAACAATTTCGAAACTTTTACCGGCAAAACCCTTGGCCATTTCTCTCTGATCGCCTGTGGAATAAATTCCACACCAAATATAAACGTTTTTGAGTTGCTTTAGTATGTAACAATAATTTGAATCCAAAGAACTTGATGCCATCGGTACTTGGACAGCTTTGCTTGTGTATTTGGTAGATCCAAATACTTGTAATAAGTATGTGTTACATAATGGACTGGATCGACCTAAAATTGATCTAAATTAAATAAATCATCTAGTATCAATACAAATCTAAATGTACATGTACAATTTATATGTTTTGGAACATCTTTAAAATTAATTTTCAATTTAGTTAATATTAATTGATTTGGCCCAAAAAACGGTAAATGTATAAATATAATTTAATAGATTTGAACAGAATTTACATAGGTACAGATTTTGGGACAATCCTGTATTTATAATTAAATTATTTCTCGGCTTTTTCTTGATAAGTACCACATTGTTTTGCTGGTCATATTATTTCTGTTTTCAATATATTTGACTAAATATTTTTCTCGAAGCTCTAAATACGTAGAATATTATTGAAGCTTTCCACCTGTTNAGTTTGCTAGTCTTAAAAAGTTCTGATGAACTATTAAGAAACGTGCTTGAGACTCAACTATTATTAATGGTAACCTTTCATCATTAATTTGATTAGACCATACCCTGTCATTACATATAAATAAGAATAATTAAAAATATAACGATACCATTCGCCAGAATCACTCATTGTAATATCCTCTTTGAACGCACTAACACTCATCATTATTCATTAATGTCCGATAATTAATAAACTTTAAAATACGTAAATTGTTTAACATCAAAATTTAAAAGCACAATCTCAATCTTTTACACAAAAATGACTAAAACAACCGACATACAAACTACAGATAGGAATGCCGAAAAAAAACTACGAAATGAAACGATTTGCTTGTCCTTCATCGGCACATGGCAAATCATAAAAAGTGAAAGGAAGAGCAAACAAAGCACAACTTTAGTTGTAAACAACGTAAAGGCATTACTCAAGCTGGCATAATATTAATTGTAAAATGAACAGGTGGAAAGCTTCAATAATATTCTACGTATTTAGAGCTTCGAGAAAAATATTTAGTCAAATATATTGAAAACAGAAATAATATGACCAGCAAAACAATGTGGTACTTATCAAGAAAAAGCCGAGAAATAATTTAATTATAAATACAGGATTGTCCCAAAATCTGTACCTATGTAAATTCTGTTCAAATCTATTAAATTATATTTATACATTTACCGTTTTTTGGGCCAAATCAATTAATATTAACTAAATTGAAAATTAATTTTAAAGATGTTCCAAAACATATAAATTGTACATGTACATTTAGATTTGTATTGATACTAGATGATTTATTTAATTTAGATCAATTTTAGGTCGATCCAGTCCATTATGTAACACATACTTATTACAAGTATTTGGATCTACCAAATACACAAGCAAAGCTGTCCAAGTACCGATGGCATCAAGTTCTTTGGATTCAAATTATTGTTACATACTAAAGCAACTCAAAAACGTTTATATTTGGTGTGGAATTTATTCCACAGGCGATCAGAGAGAAATGGCCAAGGGTTTTGCCGGTAAAAGTTTCGAAATTGTTCTTGAAAGTAAGTAGTATATTTTAAATTTATTAAATCATGCTATAATGCGACACATTTTCAGAAAAAGAAACAGAAACTTTCTGGGAAATACTGGGTGGATCAAGTCTTTACAAAACCGAAAAAATATCAACCGATGTATATTCTTGTAGACCCGCAAAGTTATATCGATGTTATTGGGATTCTTTGCCACTTAAAGGTAATAACAACAAAAGCCCACGTATGTACTAAAGGATTTCGAAACTTTTACATTAACAAACGTATAATCAGAAATTCATTATCAAAAATATGTCAATTAATATATTTATGCACTAGAGGTATTTCATTTTCAGCTGAAGAAATTTTCAACTTTACTCAGTCTGATTTATTGTCAGAACACGTACTGTTATTAGACGCGTACTCTGCGGTCTTCCTGTGGCTTGGAAAATTGAGCAGTAAAAGAAAAGATACATTTTATATGAAAAACATCTTAGAACATCTAAAGCAGGGTAATTATAAAGTAATTCAATCCACTCTTACTTACTAATCTTTAATATTTTTCTTCAGAAGGAACTTACAGAAATATAAACATTCCAATAATTCAAGTCTTACAGGGAAACGAGCCAATTATTTTTACGGGATTTTTCAAAACTTGGAATGATTCTTTTTGGGATGTAAGTTTTTCTAGACCTTTACAATAGAATTGTAGATATGATTTTCTTTTAATTATACTAGTTCTTCCCCCCTATCAGTCACTGTGAGCTCGAAATTGTTAGCACCATTGCTTCGAGTGGTCGAAATTCACTTTTGTGAATATTTTTTTTAATCATTTTCTTTGTGTTAAAAATTGTTTGAAAAACGTTTTTATTCTAATTATTTATATTCATACGCTTGAAAGCATTAACATCAGTGACAACAATAGTTAGAGAGCAATAGTTGGACTTTGCCATAATTATATATACATAT
>NW_020438918.1:917413-971137 GCF_000699045.2 Agrilus planipennis | reverse complement strand
GCCATTTTTATTGCTCCACTATGACGTAGTGTCGGCCATCATTCTTTTCTAATTGTTGCTGTTGTCGGCCATCATTCTTTTCTAATTGTTGCTGTTGTCGGCCATCATTCTTTTTCAATTGTTGTCACATTGTTACTGATGTCGGCCATTATGGTTTTTTAATAGATATATAGTAATCAATGATTAAAATTCAAAGAAATTGTTTGTAAATAGGTATGCAACACATCGTACATTTCAGCATAAGAAATTACTAAAATTCATTTACGTAATAATATACTTTGCCCTGTGCTGACAGCAGTCATAATTTCTTTTATATATGTAATATTTAAGGAATACAAAGGATTCGATAAACTAAGAGAGGAAATAGAATCAGATGAAAAAAGTCCACAAAAACCAAAATTATCACCCAGGGCACCATCAGACAAAAAATTTGATCAATATCCAAAATACTCTGTCGAAACACTAAAATTACCAAACGAGAAAATTCCAGATGACGTAGATTTATCAAGAAAAGAGGTGAGAAAATTTTCTTTATATTAATCTTAAACATTTTGTTTAATAAACTTTTCTAGCTTCATTTGACCCATGATGATTTCGTTGAAATATTCAGAATGAATTACGATAATTTTTCATCGCTGCCAAAGTGGAAGCAACAAGAGTTAAAAAAGGGAGTTGGATTATTTTAAATGTAATTTTTACTTATTTATAACCGAAAAACACACACCTATATTTAACTTAAAAGTATTAACTACCTGTTAAGAATTATGAAGCAAAACAAACATGTTTTTTTTATAACTTCACAAAAAATATTTAATAAATAAAAACACATGCAAACACAACGGAATCCTTTTTATTTTATAGATAAAAAGAAATTATAAGTTAAAAACACCAAATAAACGACTGAATCCCTAAATGCCACATAAAAACTAGCTAAGGATAATGTCGAAACGCGTTTTAGGCTTTTAAAAGATTTTATATTGCATTTTAAGTTTTAGTGTTTTATTTAGATTAGTTTTAAAAGTCTCCATTTATCTTTCATTCATTAAAAAGACTAACAAATTATTTTAATGCTATATATAAACAATTATTTAATTCATTCAACCCTGCAAAACTTTTCAAGAAGTAAAACTTCATAAAGGTATGATGGCGTTAAATGAATAAAATAAGTATCGAAAACTTACATTTAAATTCATTTAGTAAAACATGTCAAAATTGAAATGCAGTAAACAATGAAAAGACCAATAAAAGGGTTTAAAAGGAATTTATTTGATTTAAAATTGGTGTATAAGTTGTAATTTGTATTGTTTGAGTAAGGCAAATCACTATAAAATCTACAAGTCGTAATTTTCTTGATAAATTGTAGCACGAAATCGGCAATAAATAAATTCTTATGTGAATGTACTCGATATATTAAGGCACAAACGTTTCTTTCCACTGATAAGTTACGGGCGACACACTTAAAACATATTAATTAATAAATCTGTACAATAATAATTATAAAAAGTAAGCATTTATGCTCTTGTAAAATCTATCGGAATGTAAACAAATAAATTATTATTACAAAAAATCAGGTATTTGCTGAGAACATTTTCGAAAATCGGCAACATGCAGAATTATACCGTGTGTTCCTTTCTACACACATATTTCTACACCGTCATTATTATATCACAATAAAAATGATCACAACAAACTAACCCTATCAAACTTAATTGTAAAAATATTGTTAATTTCAAGGTAATACAAAATCACTTCGAGCTCTTCAGTTAAAATGAGAATTCACCAAAATAAAAGATCCAATGCAACACTTAAATTTTTAAATCAAACAAAAACTAAATGAAAATAAATTAAGGAAAAGTATATAATAAACTTTATAATACAATACTACAATAATATGTTCGTGCCTACTTCAGACAAAAATAATTCATGTTCTGCTTAAATCTACTACACTCTCCCACAAGTTTTTTTGAAATGTGTTTTGTATTATTTTAAAAATTCTCTTTCTTTCTGAAGGCTCTCAGCTTTTAAACATACACTTACAGTTCAGGAAAACTGAGAAAAAGTTAATAAAACCCTTAGCTTGTAGCATTTTAAAATTACAAAATTATTAAATAAAAACTTTAAAAAACGACATTTTTACTTCCCGCAAATCGAATAATAGAAAAGACATAATAAATAATAAAAAAGACATCACAGCAAGTTTTATTCCCAATTTACCCGAGACTGTAAGTTATTTATTTTTGCACAGTATAATAATAAAGGACTACGATAACTCCACACATTTCCGAAATTGAAAAGGCTTGGACTGAAAGAGCACCAGTCTTTGAATTATTGCATGTTTCAATTTAGAAAAGGAATATTATTTAATAGAGTTTTGAAGAAAGGTTGTTGTTTAATGTCAAGTAATAAATTAATTAATATCATTTTTATGGTACTTTTTAAAAACGAGGTGCAAAAGAAATTTAGAAATAAATTTTTTGAATGCGAAAAAACGACTGCCGCCTCGTTCATAATATTAATATCACTCAAAAAAAAATCGCTACAAAAATTAAACCGCAAGTATTAACAAAAACAAATAATATAAAAACAGTATTATAGAATAAAGAGTTTGACGTTAGAGAAATATTACATATTTACAATAAAATTGTAGTTGTAGTAAACAATTTTCAAATCGAATTGGTAGTACATAATTATTTAAGTAAAACTACAGCAATAAATAAGATTTGTTTGGTAAAACTTACAACAGGTGGAAGATAGTAGGAAAGAAGTGAGCATATAGAGGTAAGTTAAGTAGTAAGCTTACAACTCGTAAAAAGTTAATTAACTACATTAAAACTTATCATTTATTGTTCATCGACGAGTTTGCAGGTAACGTTGCAGAACGTTGCTGAACACTTAAGTAAGGTTTCATGGACGATCTTGTCGACTCCCTAAAATAAAATAAATCTCATTCGAAATGCCAGTAATAAAGTTTTCATTACATACCATTGTATACCATTAGTAAATGCTTACTAACGATTCCAAATTCTACATTTCCAATCCACTTTTATTTTAAAAAGCCAAACAACTTACTTACTTACCCCCATCTTTAGAATAAATCAAAATTCTGTACAATGAAAAAAAGACCTCGATAGATTAAAATCTAAAAGCGTGCACTTACCTTAGACCAATAAAATGCATAAGCAAGAACCAAGCATTATAACGTACAAATGCAAAACTAACACTTAAAACCGAAGAGTGAACTAAATTAATAAAAAGCACCGCTTCTATTTCCAAAACTGCCTTTACTGTATATAGTATGTGTATATTTAAGAATATTATTTACATAGCCTGCATCTACATACAAGTAAGCAAAGGAAAGATTTGTTAAGATTAATCGAAATAAATAAAACAGCTTGTTCAATACGTTCCCAAAATTGTTCTTAAAAGCTTATATACTTTTTTGTTTTTTTCTTAATTTTCCTTATAAATACTAATACACGCCACAAAGGCATCGGTAAAAAAATAGAAACATCCTCTAAGATATACATGTATAAATATACGAGTTATAGTAAAATAATTACAAAAAGCAACCTAAAGTTCACTACTATTGGCTTAAATACAAAAAAAAAACTACAAATCACAGGGCTGTTGACTGTTTGTGTGGACAATAAGGAAGTCATACAGTAAAAGCCTCTAATTATACATGTGGAATGTTTTCACGAGTGTAATGTTGTTATTACTGGAATTTCTTTCACAAAAGGAACGATATATTAAGCAACAATGACGTAAAACAGGACATTTATAAACTGCAATGCTCTATAAATATTCTTTTGGAATAAAAAGAAAATTCCATCACTTCAAATTTTGGCAAAAAATGATATCAAACATTACACTACAATTTCTACAAAAAGCTGATGTTCTTTTTTTTATTTTCTAAATATAAATAATGAAAAACTCTGTTTACGTTTTAATCGACAGCAATTTTAAAACAGCTTCTTACTGTCGAACCAAGTATAATCCCACACGCTTTTTACGTTACAATCTAATAACCGTATCATTCCAGCTAAAATCAATTTCAAAATGTGCATATATCGTGCTTGTATTTAATGTATGCGTGCAATACTACGGGTTTAATCAGCCATCAGTACACGCGTAAACAAGCACTAAAAAGGTGTCTTTTCTTGTTGAAAATGTTTAAATTTAATTTCTTACCTTGGCGAAATTTTGGCTGTCGAATCGATTACGTTCGAATTGTTGGCTTTGTACCCGCACTTTTGTATTTTTCTACTGAGCCTAGCGACCCAGTTCTTCTGTTCTTCGACCGAACCGGCCAGTAACAGCAACTCTTTGGCATATGTGGGATCGTAGTGGCACTTGCATGGAGCCAGATAGTCCTCCTTACGGTCCAGGTGCTCCTTATGTATCTTCGTCCGACACCCTAATAAAAATTGAACTTTTATTCGACACACGAAAATATATAAACATAACAGCTAATAATCCAACTTCTTTCTCATGGACACTCTTAACTTAATTACTGTAGAGCAACTAACTTACTTCTGCATTCAAGGGCAGGCGGTGGCCTGAGCATGTGCCACATGGGCTTGGGACACACCTCACAAGTGGTAGGCATATGGAAGGAAATCTGGAGGAACTCGTGGCCCTTGTGCATTACCATACCAGGCTTATCATCCTTGTTCACTTCCAACTTATTTCCCTGATCGTCGGTTTTCCTAGCCTCGCCCTCGCCCGCATACAAAAGTTGGAATATTCGTGGAATATCTTTGGAATCGGCCCTAATAACGTCTCCTTGCGTCACAGAGCGCACGTGGAAAACTTTACTATAAAAAATTTACTTTTAATTTACGATTGAACTAATATGTATTTATAATAATCACTTACCACAAATCCAACACAATAACAGGATCTGTATTTTGTTTATCACTTTCTGAATTGTAGAAAATGATCTTTCTGCTTGAAACGACCACATACTGTCTTTTCCAGCCATGTCTTTTAATGTTCTGCTTGGTGGGTATCGACAGCCAACCCTCAAACATATCCGAGTTGAAGTCGTCACCTTCATTATCGACAGAACTGAGAGATGCCGTTTCACTATTCAATGATGCCAATTTCATTTGTAGCTGTTCAATTTCCGAATCTTTGCTATCTAATTCCATCTGCAATCTCTGCTTGGCCAAAGTTTCTTCATTAAGTTGCGCCTAGAAAGAAACAAAACAATACTATAGAACAATTGCAAAATCGTTTGAACTAACTTTATTTCATATTAAAATATACACAATAGCAACCTGTAGGTCTTGGATATTCTTTTGCCATGCGGCCGACATCTGGTTGAATTTCTCTTGCTCTTGCGTTATGACTTGCTGCAACTTCTTCAAATCCTTCTCCTTTCTTCTTAAATCGGCGCTGCTCACTTTATCTTTGCTCTTGCCTTTGCCTTCCCTAATATCTTTTCTATTAAGCACTTCGTGCAGCTTATTCACCGCTTGCTGTTTTAGTAGTGATTCTGTTTTCAACTTCACGTGTAACTTTTCCACCTCCTCACTATTATCGATCATTTTACTTAATTCCTCTTGAACCTATATGAAAAAAAGCAATAATGTAATATTTTCACGTTATATAATACATTTTACTCACCTGTTTAAGCTGACATGTTAGATCCTCCTTCTCTTTCATAAGTTGCTCGTTGACCTTTTTGAACTCAAGTTCACGTTCTTTCGCAGCAACAAGTTGGGCCTCTTTGGTGTTTAAATCGGCTCTATGTTTGGCCACAAGATCCTTCATTTCAAGCTCTTTCATTGTCCGGTCCTTTTCCAGATCAGCTATCGTTTCTTCGGCTATAGAACGAGCCAAGGCCTCGGAGTCGGCTCGGGCTAAAGCAATTTGGCACTGATGCTTCAAAGAAGCGCGTTCTTCTTCAAATTCTTTATTTATACGTGTTTTCTCTTCGAGCTCCTCTTTCAATTCGTTTGTTTGCGTTTTGTAAAGGGTGGAAAAGTATTGTTCAGTCTCAAGAGAGTCTTGCAATTCTTTCATTTGAAGCTGCTCTATCGACCATTCTCTTTTTATTTTATACAATTCATCTTCAATGTGCTTTTTTGCTTCCTAGAATGCAAAGAGATCATAATGCGTTAGTATATAAACGTGTCAATCAATTATAAAATGTATTTTAATTACCTGTAACTGAATAACTTCGTTTGCCAGCTGAGATTCTCTAGCTTTAAGCTGCGCAATTTCGGAAAGTTGTTGGCTTATTTCAGAATGAAGAACATTCTTCTTTTGTTGTTCTTGCTCAACTTGGCTCTGGAGGGCTTTAACTTTCTCGACTTCCTGTCTGTGTTCACCTTCAAGCTTTTGTAACCGCTGCTGTATCTGTCGATAATCGACAGAAAGCATCGATATTTGACGTTCTTTTTCCTGAGAATTCAAATCTGCTTTTTGTCGCGCACTTTTCTCTTCATTCAATTTCATCTGTAGTGCTAAAAAAAATGATTAACATTGTTGTTGCAATAAACTCGAATTGTTATTGTGATATATATAAAAATTGTTACCTTTTACAACTTCCAAATTTGCTTCTTCCTTGTTAAGCATGCGACTTCTTTCAGTTTCTTCATGCGCTCTTACTTCCTGCTGATATCTATTTTGAGCAGCTTTGAGTTCGAGTTCCAAACTGGCACATTCTTTTTCTAATGCCGAAATCTTTTCACAAAGCTGGGAGTTATCTGTTACCATCTTCGCTTCCCGTTGCCTATTTTGTTCTAACTCATTGAGCAAAGTTTGGATTTTATTTTCCAAAACGATTTGTTGGTCTGATGCCTGAGTTCTTGAGCTTTTTTCTTGTGTTAATTGACCTTGTAAAGAGGCAACCTGTAAGAAATTAAATATATGAACCAATCAATATTTAACAAAAGAAAACCGAAAATATAGCTATATTTGTTAGTATGATGTTGAGTATTTTTTAAAACACACCTCTGCCTGAAAAGCATCCCGTTGTAACTGCACCGTTTGTAAGAGTGTCTGATATTCTCCAGCCTTTTGTTCGGATGTCGATTTAGCCATAGTGAGTTCAGCTGCTTGTTTCCTTAATCGTTGACAACTTTCCGTTTCCACTTTGAGTTTTTCTTGCAACTCGCCAATTTGCTTTTCAAGCACATTAATTTTATCGTTGTGCTGTTGGTTGTTGTTCATTTCGCGTGTTCTTTTACTTTGCTCTTCTTCCAGACGCTTTTTTAGGTCCGATAAAAGTTTCTCCGTTTTTCGCCTGAGTTCACTTTCATTTTCTGCTTTTCGTTGTACTTCCTTGTATGTATGCCGCAATATTGTGAGCTCTTTCTCATATTTAGATGCTTCATCACGAAGTTCATTTTCACGTTGAGCCAAATTGTCCAACTGAGTGATCAAAATGCGCTGCTTTTGTTCCAAAGACTCCACGTTATTACGCTCTTGTTCCAGGAGTTTTTCGAGTTTCGATACTTGAGAAATAGAAATGACGGAGTTGGTAGGACGTGGAGAATCTGTACTATCAGAACGACTTGACAACAGTTGATAATCTGAGTTGTATGTAAAACCTGCATAAAAATAAAATAAAAATGAATACCCAAGACAGCTTTTTTATAAACAAACTAACTTGACTGACTTAACTTGTGACTTTGTTGCAAACTACTAAACTACTATTACACATTTCACACCACATAGCAAACTATTATAAAATGACATAAACAAAATTAATTAACACCAATTAAATGGATTTCAATATAAAAAAATTTTTTTATTTCACCTATAAATGGCAGATTATTTCCAACGAAGCTAGTTGGCACAGGAAAGACCTCTTCAGGAGATTCATCCTTTTCATAGTCATCAAAGTTACTAGTGTCATCATCACCTGTAAGTTCTGGTACAACAGGAGGTGCGGATTCGCGCAGATTTTCAAAGGTCCACTGATCATTGATGAAAAACGGATGATTTTTAATTTCGTCTACACTGTTTCTACCTAAACGTTTCGTTCTATCACAGAGCAAACCTTGTATGAGCGACATTGCCGCGGGAGATATTTCCTCCTCCGATGGAAAAGTCAAATTGTTTTCATGGTACATAATTTTATTGTAAGTTCCCAGCAAACTATCAGCATAAAAAGGTGTTTCTCCATAAAGCATTTCATAAACGAAAATGCCCACAGACCACCAATCACATTCTCTACCATATACACCTTGGCCATGACTTTGAAGCACCTGGGGAACAATATAACTTCATTAAAAAATGAATTGTAAAAAATGCATGTATCTTTACCTCTGGTGATATGTAATCAGGAGTTCCCACAACACTATTTGATCTTACTAAGCCATCAGTATCCATTCTCATGCAAGTTCCAAAATCAGCCAATTTTAAGTGGCCATGTTTGTCTAGCAACATGTTATCAGGTTTTACATCTCTATGTACAAATCCCATTTGATGAATGACATCTAAAGCAAGAACTACCTCCATGGTATAAAATTTGGCCCATTTTTCAGGTATCTCATATTTTGACATTAAATTAACTATATCACCACCAGGCATGTAATCCATTACCATGTAAAGATGTTTAGAATCTTGAAAGGCAAAATGCAGCTGCACTATCCATTCTGACCTTGCATGGGCCATTATATGTCGTTCTTCCCAAAAGAAAGCAGAATCCGAACGTTTGATCAAGTCAGCTTTACTTAGACGCTTCATTGCATACACCTGGTTGGTTGATTTATGACGAACAAGCTGAACTTTTCCAAATGCCCCTCGACCTATCACTTTTATATGTTCAAAATCATCAGTTTTCATTCGTAAATTTACTATATTGCTAGCAAAATTATCATCTGAAATAGAATTTATAATAAAAAAATTATTTATAAAAAGCAGAATGTAAAAATTAAGTGCAATAAAAAAAATAAAGGGATCTTTTTTGTTATTGGCATGATATTTCCATAAAATGATTAAACATCAAGTACCTATTGTAAATTGAATTTGTAATCCACTTTTATGACCTTTTCTTAAAATTAATCTTATAACAAAGTAGAAATGATTCAGAGATAAGGATAACCATAAAAATAACTCACACAAAAGCTATCCAAATTATAAGCATAAATTAGAAAATAAATCAGTAAAAAACACTTATACAAATAAACAAATAAAGATACAATAAATAAAGTGAAACACTTACATCGATTAATGTAAACTTCAACATTTTTAATTTTTTTAATGGCAGGATGATCGCAATCACTATAAAGAGCCTGAACAGTATCCAGGAGGCAATCCACATTGCTGATACTTTTAGGATCCTGAATTTTTTCTTCAAGCATCCGAAGTCTACGTTTTCGATCCTCATCCTTTATCTTATCCATTTTGTTTATAATCATAAAAACAACTTGAGCAAACACCAAAAACTATACATTAAATATAGAACTGTTTGTCCAATGATTCCAACTCCTATAAACATTCGGTTAAATACATTTTCTACATCTTTATTAAGGGAAGTTGCTTTTTAACAGCACTGGATAGAAAAAATATTATTTACTTAAGAACGGCAAAACGATAACATAAGCTGAACTTTGTACGGTAGTACTAAATGTGGACAATACCTTTTCATATCAGCAATTGGAAGACTTCTGCTTTCGTATAAATCACAGTAAAAACAATTAAATTTTTAATATTTCCACAAAATGATTACAAAACTCAAGTACCATTTTTGGCTGCATGCAGCCATTTTACTACCTTATTCTTTTTATCTCATAGTACTTTTCAAAACCGTTACAAAGTATACCATAAAAATTAAGATTACATTGCAGCTATCTCGAGCTGCTAAAATTTAATGACAAAACTGCAAACTTATTTCAAATTTTTAGCAATAACTTATATTTTCTTAAATAAATAAATGAATTTTTCAAATAAACTGCAATTACTTTTATTGTATTATGTTGGTATTAATAATTACTTCATGGTTACTTTTAACATTATAAAGTTTATCCAGTGTAATCGAAACGTCAGATCGTGTTATTAAGGTTATGCTAATGTTTTAAAAACAAGCGTGTTTAAGAAAAAATATTAGACATTATTATTCATATACATCAGAATTATTTCATTTAGTAAAGCAAACGTAATTATGTGCGTATTTAAAAATTGTGATGGATTCGAAATACAACTTTTCCACTAAACCTATTCTCAAAAGAAAGCCGGAACCCATTGTTTTTAATATAAAGAATGACAACTCAAAGAAAATCAAATTCGAAGACAAATCTAATTCATTACTTAATAAACATGGTTCGAATGAAAGGAGAGGTAAATTATCATTGCAGGAACAAAAACGACGTTTACCAATTTTTGACAAAAGAAACCAATTACTCAATCTCATCACAAGGTACAATACTCTTGTAATAATTGGTGAAACAGGATGTGGGAAGACAACGCAAATACCTCAGTATATCTTCTCAGCAAGACTACAGGGAAATGGCAAAATTGCTGTCACTCAACCACGAAGAGTGGCTGCTATTAGTATTGCTTTGCGAGTGGCTCAAGAAATGGCAAATGGGGTAACTATTTGTTTTATTTGAAAGAAATAATTTGTAATGTATTTTGTATCTTACAGTCAGTTGGAGATACAGTAGGATATTCAGTGAGATTTGAAGATGTTACCTCAAAAAAGACAAAAATAAAATTTCTTACAGATGGTATGCTTCTAAGAGAAGCTATTTCTGACAATCTTTTAATGAACTATACAGTTATAATTCTGGATGAAGCTCATGAAAGGACCATTCACACAGATGTTTTATTTGGAATTGTAAAACAAGCCCAAAAGTTAAGAAATGATAAACAAGTTATGCCCCTCAAAGTAAATATTGTGTATAATATCAAATCACACAAATGAAATTTGCTATTTGTTAGGTTTTAATAATGTCAGCTACCATGGATGTTGATCACTTTAGCCAGTATTTTAATCACTGTAAAGCTGTATACATTGAAGGGAGAACTTACCCTGTAAATATTTATCACTCAATCAAACCGCAGGATGATTATCAGACAGCCTGTGTTGCCACCTTTTTCAAAATACATAAACAAGCACCTCCAAAGTAAGCTGTCTTTGTACATATGATAAATATCAATAGTGTTATAATTATTTTTTGTTTTAGTCATGATGTACTAATATTTTTAACTGGTCAAGATGAAATTGAAGCTGTTTGTTATCATATTCGTACCCTTTTGCGCGAGCCTGACGTGGAAGGACCGCCGGCAAGAGTATTTCCACTTTATGCAGCTCAAAGTAGTGCACAGCAAATGCAAGTGTTTCAGTCGGTTCCTATAAATACCAGAAAAGTAATTGTCAGCACTAACGTGGCAGAAACTAGCGTTACTATAACCGGAGTAAAATATGTAATCGACAGTGGAATGGTTAAAGTCAGGTAAAAAGAATTTACTAATTAAATATCCTGTACCAAATTTTCAAAGCTAGAGTGATATTCAAACATAAAATATAAAACTGTGGTAAAAATCAAATAAAAAGAAATTCAAACCTATTTACCACAAAACAAACTATAACATTTAGTACTTAATTTATTATTAATCATTTGTTTTGTCAGGCTCGAATTAATTTATCTAAGTAATGCGTTTTTGTGCTTGCCTTGTATAGATCCTACAATCCTGCAACAGGTTTTGAAGTCTTGAAAGTAAATAGGATATCTCAAGAGCAAGCCTGGCAAAGATCCGGTAGATCAGGTAGAGAATCTGAAGGTTTTTGTTACCGATTATACACCAAAAATCAGTTCGACTCGATGTGTTTAAGTACTGTTCCCGAAATTCAAAGAGTCAACTTGGCAAACGTAGCTCTTCAGCTTCTTGCGCTCGGCATTCATATTTTAAACTTCGATTTCATGGATAAGCCATCTCCAGAATCGATAACTTCTGCATTTGAACAACTTAAACAACTACAAGCGGTTGAGGAAATTTTCTCTAAACGTCTTACGCCATTAGGATCGAAAATGGCCCAATTTCCTTTGGATCCCCGTTTTAGTAAAATCTTGATTTCCTCGCAAGAATATGGATGTGTTGAAGAAGCTTTGACCATAATAGCAATGCTTAGTGGCGAATCTATTTTGTTCAATCCTCCAAGTAAAAGAGAAGAGGCGCAAATGATGAGACAACGATTTTCGTCAGCCTATGGAGATTTGATTATGCTATTGAACGTGTTTAGAGAGTTCAATAAAATTGGGCAAAGCAATATTCGATCTTGGTGCCAAGAACATTATATAAATTTGCGTAATATAGTTTACGCTAAACAAATTAGGTTGCAGTTGCAAGAACTGTGCGAATGGTGCCATATTCCCATATCTTCTTGTGAAGGAAAGCTAGATCAGATAAGGAAATGTATGCTTACTGGACTATTTATGAATGTTGCCGAATTACATAGAGACAGGCAATATATTATGGTAAGCTACATATGTTAGTTTAATAAAAAAAATGTCATTATTGTTTAACTTGATAAAGTTTAATCAAGAATAAATTATAATTATTCTAATTTTCATAAACAACTATGTCATTAAAATATTACTTAGAAATGTTAGATAGCTTCTATGTAATTGTATTATTGCTAGTAAATTATCTTATTTTCAGTTGTCAAACAAACAAGTGGTAAATATTCACCCCAGTTCAGTATTGCATGGTCAACAGCCTGCCTGTGTTATTTTTACTGAAGTGATACAGACCAGTAAGTGTTACTTAAGAAACTTACTTACAATTGAAAAAGATTGGCTGAATGAAATTGTGCCTGGTTATGCTAAGTGTTAATTATTTATTACTTTATAATATTTCATATTATAAAGCAATTAAATAACTAAAAAATAGCAATTCCTTGTATATACATTTATTTTTTTGCAATAAATGCTTGTAAGAAATTTTGACGTTCATTTTTTCACAAATAATAAGTAGTAACTAATATTATTATATTGAAAGCAAAAAAGCAGATTAAATGGTGAGAATCCATAGCTTAAGAAAAATTAAATGAAAAATGAAACGAGTGCAACTAAAATTCCAGATACCCTTATAAAGTTAAGGTATACCTAGCTTTTTGAATAGTTCGCTGTATTTTTCGAAAAATTCTCGTAATTCTTTAATAAGCGCAAAATACCTCAAACAACTCTTTTTTTGAGAATCTAGAAAACACATGAATGTTGATAAAATGAAAAAAATATTGATGAAAACATTAAGTAAACATATATGTGCTAAATTTAAAAAGGATAGTTGTATTTTTACACTCGTTTCATTTTTCGCCAATTTTCAAGGTATTTTTCTTAGTTGTGGACATTCCTCTTACCAGAAACAAGAAAAGCACTTACCTATTAAAGCAGGCCATATTGTATGGAATAAACGTCTATTGACACTATAAAACGTCGAATTGCATTCCTTTTTTTCAGAATTATATTTTAATTTTAACTACATGATTATGATAGATCTTACATCCAGTACATGAAGCAATTTTGGTAAAAATATCTGTAAAATAAGTGGATATGAAATATTATGCTTTATGTTGCTTCATTGACAATGTATTTATTTATGTACCTTTCTCTCATTGTGTTGTGATGGTGTTCCAATAACGCAATATATTGCACCTTTTTCATAACAGAAAGTGCAATTTAAAAATATGCAAACGTTTTATTATCATTTTATCTTACTGGCAGTTTACTCGCACACACACTCACACTTAATATTAATTAATATGTATAAACATGCAGGCATACAAAATTGTAATTTGAAATATTACAAAAATTGCACGGCAGATATTTTAAAAACTCATTTACCTTACATTCCATTTTATAAATTAATATTTGAACACAAATTTGGTTTCGAAAACTCAACTTAAAAAATTGTTTTTCCATTTTTAAAGCACACTGTAACCTACAATTACGCAACTAGTATCATATTTACATCGGCCATTTAATTATAGAATGTATGATAAAAACATATTTAGGGTTTACTCAGTGAAATTATGGGGGTGTCCCCCATAACACTGTTAACCCTTGTCTATTAAATTATTTAAACAGTCTTTCCGAGTGAGATAATAATATACACTATTTACAATGTTACATAATTTAAACCATTATTTTATTCCCATTCACATTCAATATTCATTGTTGTGGCTGTTGCTTGTCTATTCTCATGTCGTCGATTTTTGCGACTATCTTAAGTGCAGGTCCTAATTTCATTGCCATCGCCGTCATCAAATGGTCCTCCTTCAACAGCATGAGGGCTTGACCGTCAATTTCTTGAATCAAAAAGTCCTCTGCATAGTCACAACATCCTGGTAAATTACGAATAAACTCGCACACTTCTGCCACCTTTAAAGTAAAGTAACAAAAATCAGCAAACTCAAAAGAAATTTTTTCAGTATCGTTAATCAAGAAAATCAATTTATTATTTGGTTTAACTGATTTAGTATTTGTGAATTACTCACAGTCCATTTAAGTGGATTAATTTTAGGGCCATCGTCTCCATTTTCCGTGGAAGCTGCTGGTTCACTTGAGCTGAGATTGCTCTCACCACCTGATGTTCCCGATTCACCATCAACTTCCATCCCCTCATCTTTACCCCATTTGCTTTTCAGATCATCCAACTTCTTCTCCCTAAAAAGGCGATTAAAAGACCAATTACATATTATCCTTTTTATATGGTGGTAAACTTACTTTTTAGAACAAGCTACAGAACAAAACCGTTTGTTCTTCTTAAATTTTGCTCTCAGATCTACGGTGCCGCAGGCCTCGCATTTGGCCAGCTCACCCTTCGGTGAATTTCCTACAACATTGCTGTTAGGTGATAGAGCACGTTTTTTACCTAAAACAGTACATCATTAATGCTTAGATAACAACTACTAATGTTTCACTTCACTTTGCAAATTAAAATTCATATATCAAATAAATGCATTCCATATTTCAAAAAATTGTAAGGCTTACTATTTTTTAAAAGAGAACTATATAGAAAGATCAACTTACGAGATGGTTCGTCAGAATCCTTGTCAACAGACGATTGTGTGGGTTTTAGTTCACCCAAGAGGACACTTCTCATTACTGGGAATGGTTCTGAAGATTCCTGTATCACAAAATCTTCAATGACATGCGTTAACACTTGAGGTTTTACCATTGCTTTGGGAGGACAGCGCTCTTTAACTTCTTCTGCAGTAGCAGCGATTGGAAGACCATTCTCGGGAGTGCTTGTTGTAGGTTGAGAAGGGACCGTACCGGGAATTGGTGTAGGCTGGATAGGAGTAGCAGATGTTGGTGTTGGAGGTCGGTCGATAATATTTATTAACGGTTTAATTTCAGGAATTTGAATAGTATCCTTGTCAATTTGACTATTTGAAACTGAAAAGTAATAATGTAAACATAAACATGCATAATAAACATACATTTTATAGAACTATTTATGAATGATCAACCATCAGGAATACGATTAATTAATTAACAATTAACTGAGTATTTAATTAGAAATAACAAGGTGGTAGATTATAGTTGTCAAATCCGAAAAGTCATTCTTTAAGACGGACAGTGGGAAGTAGCCTTAAAATATATATTGTATTTGCTCTTACCTTCTGTGGTATTGTCTTTACTATGTGCTTCGTCAGAAGGATCTGCATGAGTTGTGGACGGTAAAGAGTTGTTTTCGTTGTTTTCCGAATTCGCGTCTTCTTTTTTCAAGGGCGGTACCGATGGCGGTAAAGGCACATGTTGCGGGGCAGGAATAGTAAGCGTTTGTTGCTGATTACTCTGCTGAATTTGTTGTATTTGCGTAGGAGCCACCTGAGATATCGTTGCTGTAGCACTTGCAGGGGCTGTTTGGATTTGTCCAATTATGGTCCCAGCTGGTGCCATTTGAGCCAGTTGCTGAAAAAAAGTCTAAATAAATAATCTTAAACATATTATATATTTAATTGAAATTTACAAAATTTATTTTGATTTGATTCGCATAAAAATTCCTAAC
Organism: Agrilus planipennis; assembly: GCF_000699045.2. Taxonomy (NCBI): domain Eukaryota; kingdom Metazoa; phylum Arthropoda; class Insecta; order Coleoptera; family Buprestidae; genus Agrilus; species Agrilus planipennis. The sequence goes on along the minus strand of NW_020438918.1, from coordinate 955,159 downwards.
TAATTAAATGTAATGGATATTAATCACAAGTACCTTTAAAGTTGTAATATCAATTACTAATCACATCATATTAACATATAACTTACAGATTCTGAGCAAAATGCACAGTTATAATTACTTGAAGTTCTATTAATAATTCTACATTTTCGGTTTCTCATTTTTATTTAATTTTTGTCACTTTTTCAACTGTTTTAAGAAATACATTATCTTCTTTCGTATCAAGAATGCTGAGAATATTTATTTATTATATTTTAAATTTCAATAAGTTTTATAAGTATTAAAGGCCATAATCATTTCTCTTTTTTATTCGAGAAAGTTTATTCTCCAAAAATTATGACAGAACCAGACACTAATTTGCTTATTCCTTAGGTATTTAATTTAAAAACAGCACTTTAAAGGTTAAATCAGCAAGTTCAACGAACCAATTAAAAATCTTTTCAATACGATACATTCATATTTTTACTATTATTTCATTGGGTTAGAAATAATCCAAATCAATAAAAAACGTAGAAAATAATTTAAAAACAGTACATTTTAAATAAATCAATCTCTTATCGAGTATTAACATTTCATGAACATCATAGTGACGATAACAACATTTCGTTACACTTTTTAATATTATAGCACTGGTAAGAATCAAAACAGACAATCTTCTAAATTAACAATTTTTTTTATGAAAAAGCTTACCGGATGTATCTGTTGCATACTCATAGGCATGGCTTGTTGGGTAACCGCGAGGTTAGGCTGCAGAGGTATCGTTTGGGGCACAGCATTGGGCAAAGCCTGTTGAATTGTCTGTTGCATTTGCTGATTGTTTGCTTGCGCTGCAGCCATTGAAACTACCGGCATGATCGGTCTATCGCCAACAATTTGCTGCTGTTGAATTCCTTGAATAGTTTGCATTGCTATAAAACAAAAAAAGTTTTACCATTTTCATAATTTAATCAAAAATATATAACAAATGGTCACAAACGTTCAAGTTTTATGAAAGTTACAAATTCACAGCAAATAAAAATTATAACATATTAGTTTTACTGAAAATGCCAGGGTTGATCAATCAATATAAAAATTACTTCAGCTTGTGCCTAAATTGTTTAGTGGCTGCATTAGTAAAAAAATAACTAAATATCGAAATAAACAGTTTGCAATTGAAAATATCATAAAAAGTCAATCCACTTTAAAGGGTCTATGCCACTTTATAATTGCAGATAGTAAGAAGTTTCTGTCAAATTTTCAGTGAAAAATCAAATATGTCCTACAATTTTTAAACCATTTCAGAAATTTTTCATTTGTGAAATTGTGACTTTCTCCAAATTCAACATTAGTTTGAAACTCTACTTACTCATCATGGGTTTCGGTTGAATATGTTGCGGTTGTTGAGCCTGTTGTTGAATCTGAAACTGTTGCATGGCAGCTTGCTGTTGTTGCATTTGCTGCTGAATAAGGACTTGCTGTTGTTGTTGTTGTTGAACTTGCTGTTGAGCCTGTTGCTGAGCTTGCTGTTGCTGTTGCTGCTGTTGAGCTTGCTGTTGTTTGGTTTGGTTAGCCATTTGTTGCTGTTTATCTTGATTCATAGGAGAGTTGGGTGTCATTGTCATGCCTGTCGAAGTGTTCATCACTAACATTCTGCAAAGTAAAAAACGAAATTACTTTAACGTTGCCCAAAATATAAGTTACTTTGAATCATTAACTATTATATTATTGTTTGATATACGTGGATTTATTAAAGTATTCTTTTATTTTCAAAAAATTAACGTAGGAAGAGAGTGATTTATAATGTAAACAAACGTATTGTTAAAATGGCATAAAAACTTTAACGAAAATAATCGACTTTTGAAGGTCTTTTTATATTTTATAATTTTACCAAGGTGAAATCGCAAAACAAAATTCAAAATTATCAGTATCCCAGTACTAAATAAAAAGGCTAAGGCTTTCACCGCTGTCGTTATCTGAAGAGCGCAAAGATATTCGGGCTTGATGATCGTGATCTAGGACAAATTCTAATCCTTCGGGAAGTCCAGCAGTGGAGTTGTTTATCCGAGGTATCGTTAGATGCTGTGGTTGGCATCTCAGGGAATGTAGCGAAGGCATAGTGGACTTTACGCTCTGTCTCTACGTTTCCCAATAATGTCAACTGAAGCATTTAACAAGACGTCAGATAAACAACTCCACCTGTGAATTTAACGAACGCAGTACAGTCTGTTATACATCCAAGATACATCACGAATTTCTTTTTAATTCAAAATGGATATACGAAGAACAAAAACATTAATTTGTAAATGATAAATGAAAAAAGTAAAAAACTGTTATAATAGCATTGTTGACGATTTCTATTAGAGATTCATTTATAAACAACCTAACTACAAAAAATTGAATTAAAACTACAATTCCTATTAATATTTCGTATATTAAAATTTAATAAGTAATAAACTTTATTTTATCTGTGGTATTTGGTTATTGTATTAAAACCCGAAGAAAATATAATTAAAACAAATTATTAGCCAAACGTTTGTTTCATTGAATGATAAAATTGCCATTTCACATTAATTCTTTTATGATAGCGCGATTTAGATTTATTCCTATGAGTAGATACTTTTAGTTATAAAAATAAAAATTAATTCACCTTTCGTTATTAACGCACAAATACCACGTTTTGTCTTTCTGTTCTTGTCTAAAACAATAAAAAAGAAAATGAGATTTTTTACCTGCAAATCGAGACACATATTTAGGATTATTAACAAAGACTCACTTGTTCGTCGAAACCAAGTGATGAGGCTGAAGATTCGAGTACGGTTTTATTTGGGTTTGATTGGCCGCATCTGCTTTTGGCGCGGGTGACGTCCGAATTCCTGGAGCTTTCGCCCTCACTTTATTTCCTGGTTTTGCCCCCATTCCAACCTTGAAGGAAAAATAAATAATCATCATTTTGAAAATATTCATCCGTTCTAACTACTGATTATTTTCTTCTGCTTTTTGAGTGATACGTAATAGCAAAAAGAAAACAAAAGTGATACAAACCTGGGTTTGGGCTGCGATGGTTTGGGTTGATACCGAACTTGCGGGCCGTATGTTAGCAGCATTTGATGGTAGAATATTTAATGGTCTACTAGTTGGTTGTTTTGGTTGAATATTCTCGTTTGCTGGCCTGGGTTTGCCCATTTGTTGCATTGTGTTCTGGGTTAAAGCAGCTATAAAATAAATTTACTATTTAACAACAATATTCTTATGAAAACGATTGGGTTTACTAAAGTAATGTAAAAGTAAATTGTTATTATTATTATAAATAATTTAGTAACTGAAAATAAAAAGAAATTTAATAAAAAATCATTGTCGCAAAACAATGATGAATCTCGTTTTAAGGAATTGTATATTGACATTCAGTTGAATAAAAAGAAATTATCGCAATTAAAAATATAAAACCAAAATATGTTTTCATAAGCTATTCCATATTTTTNTATATATATCTAAAATTAGCATTAATCTTAATCTTTTTAACAGAAAAACTCTGTAGGAAGGGGAACGATGTGATAACTTTTCACTTCACATTACCACACAGAGATCTTCCTAATAATTTTGGGAAACAAAAAAATTATAGTAAAGACTTTTTGCATATTACAAAATGCGAAAAGATTACTTGTTTCCCAATAAAAACTATAACAAACTAGTAGATGTAATGTAACAATTTATTACAATTTATAGTAACTGCCTTTTTCCTTTTCATTTTTTAAACAGCAGTAAAAAAGCGGATGATAATTTTATTTCTTCAATTTAAATCTATAAATTAAAAATTGATGGCGTAGATTGTAGAGATCTATAAATACAGCCTCCGAGACCTGGGTCCAAAATTTTCATTCTATGTCTACCTTTCCCCTTTGATAAATGACTTCTACTGGAATGGCATTTCACTAGTATATTTTAATAAGGTTTAATCTAAGAAAACTTAAACTTAATTGACAATAATTTGAAACTTTCTCAGCGAAAGTCTAAAAGGTTCTTGAAAGTGGGGTAAATTAGACGCTCAAATACAATGAGTATATACGTGCTTTATTATATGTTGCTTAAGCACGTTTCAATGAAGTAAGTTACATAAACATTTACGGAGAATAATTTGAGTTAAAGAAACATTGAACTTACGGTTTTGTTGCGCTTGTATCGCAGTGGCTTGCGGGCTCTGTTGAATAAACATTCCGGGCCCCGGAGTTCCATCCGGCTGTGTGCCTCTTATAAAAATCGGATTAGACGTCAACAGGGCTTGACTTTGAAGTCCATTAGTGGTCCACACTTGAGGTGTAAACTGCCACGGAGTAGCAAACTGCATAGGTTGACCACCCGGCTACATAAAAACACATTTTTTCATTAACATCATATTTCTTTAGTTATGGTAAAATAAATAATTACGCATATGAAAAGAACTACCCTCGTTTCTAAGACGATACAAATTGTGTATTATTTAACCCAAGATGAAATAAAACACCTGATATGTGCGAATTGAACATTAATTTTAAGTGTAACGGTCTAAAGAAAAAGATTTATAAATTCATAAAACGGACCTTTAGGTTATAGGGATGATAAAAGAATAATCATTTGTACAAAACAACCCTCTTTTAGCAGAAATAAAATTTCATAACCTTAAATAGAAAGCCGACAACGTTCTCTTTAAATTGAAAATAATCGTTTCATCATTAATATCTCCAGTAAATAAATACAGCATAATTTTACAAGTTTTCAACAATTTTTTAAAGAACTTACTTGTTTTGAAACCTATTCGAACATTTATTCCGAATAAAACAATGTAATCTTAACGAATAAAATAATAACTACGACTTTACGGAGTTATAACCTAAAATTTAATGCAACGAAGTACACCCTCCTATAGCATCATGGGTGACTAACTTGAGAATGCAAGTGTAATTATTATAAACAGGCCGATGCACCTGATTGGCTGTTATGCCGGCGACCATTTTGTTTATTGACTAAAACTAGGTCAAGTTCGCTGCATACGTCCTTGACGGGTCAGGAAGTAAACAAATGTAGGTGCCACTTATATAAAAATTATAGTACAGAATACTTAAAAAGGATTAACTCCGTTATTTCTGAACCGATTTAGATGCGGTTTTTGACAAAATTTAGGAAATTTAACACTGCTTAACATACATAAAGAAATGAGCCTAATTTACAAACTAAAAGACTATTTTACATTTTATTTTAATTTAAAGGACCGTTACGTATGAGTAATTTCAGAATGCTCCCATGTAATATCTACATATATTGATAAGGCATTTTAAACATAAAAAAATGTCGTTTTCAATAACGTGTAGCAGTAAGAGAAAAAATAATTCATTCATACCTGAATAGGGCTGATAATTTGTGCTGTTGGTTGGGATCCGATCATTGCTTGAGAAACCTGAACGCATTGTCCTTGCTGTTGGGGTGCCCCTGCGACAGCGTTACTCGTATTACCGACTTTTTGCATCACTTTCTGCCCCGTCATCACCTGAACAATGAAACCAAACACGTCATTCAATTACGCGATATGAACAATTTTTATGACTCGTAAACATTTATGAGGTTAATCGAACAACTAAATTATAGAAATAAACGAAACAATAATCAGGTCGGTGAGATAAGATAAAAAAAAGTTTACAACGAACTGACGATCGGAATTAGTACCATAATGTCTCGTAATCGCCCTGCAATCGGTAATTGTTTATGAGAAGACTACAAGGATACAACAGACCTATATTAATGAATGAAAAATGTCCAAACGATTTTGTAGGAGGTACTTGATCTATTTACCTTATGCATTTCTTGGGGTTTTTGTTGGGCTATTGTGTTGCCAGCTGCTGAATGTGATGGTAATATGTTTGGTTGAGTGCTTATAACTCCCAGTTGGCTAAAGACTAGTGTTTGTTGGTTCTGAGTAGTTGGGATCGTTGGAATGGTCGTATATCCCGGAAATGTCGCTGCAAAATAATATATTTTTTTTCATTTAAATCATCATAAGGTCGTCAGTCTTAAGACTGGTTGGACACGCACCACCTCCACTTGAGCTATCCTGAGCTAATCTTCGAATTTCCTTAAAACTAGAACATCTCACATCCTTACCTATTTGAGAACAGTAATCTAATCTAGGTGTACCTCTACTCCTCTTAACTCCTGTTTCTGCCTCTAATATGTGTCTGACTAGACCTTCATGCCTGAGAAGGTGTCCTATCAACCTATCTCGCCTATTTCTTATTTACTTGCATAGAGTCCTCTATTCTCCTATTCCATCTAACACTTCTTCGTTTCTAACCTTCTCTACCCACGTTATCCTCATCATCCGCCTGTAACACCACATTTCGAACGCTTTTAACCTTTCCTTTTCCGCAGCGCCCATCGTCCATGTTTCGCACCCGTACAGCGCCGCGCTCCAAATATACACCTTTCGAATTTTTAAATTAATCGTTCGCAAGCATAGAAGTGACTTCTTCTTATTGAAGGCGACTCGACCCTGCGCTATCCTCTGTCTATATCCCTACTACTCCTTCCGTCCTAATTTATCTGACTTCCTAGATACCTAAAATCAGCCACTTTTCTAATTTTTCGTCTCCTATCTTTACATTCGCTCTTTCCCTACTTTTTCTTCCCTTGCATACCGGTATTTTTATTTTCATATAGTACGGTTTTGTCAATACCGCTTCAATTTTATTTAAATTTCTCCTTGCTAATTTAAATAACTTTCGTAAAATTAGATATTAGACCAAATGAATTATCTGGATCTCTAGTCAAGTGCATCGCGATATCCTTCAGCTTCAAAAATCCCCACCGCATTCCCCTACACCCAATTCAGACAGGTCAGAAAGCGGCATTTGACGCAGCTAATGGAAAAATTATTTATTTTGTTTTAGTGAATGATCGTAAGATTGAATTAACATAACTCAACAACAAAGTGAATAATCATTTGCATCACGAGCCGCCACTGTATGCGTCTTATATATGAAAACTAAAAGGTCAGACTTACGTTCCCGTTAATCTATTTCTAATTATAAAGAAATTAATATAAAATAAACTCACCTCCCTGACTGGCTTGTAAAACTTGTTTTCCTTGAGCCGTAGTCAGCATATGAGGACCAATTTGGTTCCCTTGAAAAGGTTTTGTTATGACCTATGCAGGAAAATCGTTTTTAAGCTCCATGAAACTTAATAATAAGGAGAAAAAATACCTGTATTTGCTGAGGGTTAATACCAGGATGCAAGGCTATATTACCAGGCATAAGAAGTTGTCCTTGGGTGTTGTAAAGTTGTTGTAAATACGTAGGATTTTGTAATGGTTGTTGAATGACTTGTACCTTAAAAGATACGATGCATTTATGAAAGGATGTTTTCCGATTTTGATTGCAAATTTGAATGAAAATAGTAAAAATCGTTTTCACGAAATTAGTTCAAACGAATCATAAGGTAAAACTATCTACTTAGATACCATAAAAGAACGGCAAGTAATAAATTTTATCATTTCACTTACGTGAACATTGCAAATATAAGACACTTTTATTTTGCGATTAAAGATTGTTAATTAAATGATAACAAATAACAAAAATAACTCTCTGAGTTCAAGGATTTAACTTGCCCGATATACATGAATGATGTTTTCATCATATATGTAGAATTACTTCACTTTTTTCCTTATTCATTATTATCTGTCTTAGTGAAAAAAGAAATCTCAAGTATTTTCAATATGGTGTCCTTAAAATGAGTGACGAAAATTATCTGAAATATGTATAAACATACCGCACGTCCGTGACTCCAATCAGCACTAATTTGTTGGGGATGAGGAGTTTGGCCTTGCTGCAGGGGAGACATTGTAGTTATGGTGGTGTTTGCAGATTGGGCAGGTGTAAGAACTTGCCCTCCTTGAGCCTGGAGGACTTGACCCCCTTGCACTTGCTGATGCGAAACAGTATGCTGGGGAGGACCCATCGTCGAAGGCTGCTGAACACACTGCTGTGCTAAAATGAAAAATGATAAAATTTATTAAAAATACACGAGACAATAGGCAAAAAAACGCTAATGTTTACCAGAAGATGCGACAGCAACTTGTTGCAAATGTTGTGGGCTTTGAGCAGAAACCATTTGCTGATCTTGCTGCTGAAGAGTTACTTGTTGGATGGCTTGTTGCTGCTGTTGTTGCTGTTGCTGCTGCTGTTGTTGTTGCTGCTGTTGCTGTTGTTGTTGTTGTTGTACGGCCTGTTGTTGGGCTTGAGCTTGAGCCTGAGCCTGGGCCTGAGCCTGAGCCTGGGCTTGAGCCTGGGCGTTTGCATCAACCATCTGTAAGGAATATTGATCCCTTGACCAAAGAGACTACCACGCGTTATAAGAAAAATGGTAAAGTGTTTGACTAAACTAAAGTGAATATAAATCGTATTCGTATATTGTCAGTAACATTTTAGAAGTCATGATTAATTATTCTTTGCACAAACAATAGAGAAAACGGTAGAAAAAAGAAAGAGTGCGTATATAGGATTTGTAGATTTAGAAAAAGCTTTTGAGAATGTTAAATGGAACAAGATGATAAATATACTTAAAAATGTAGGGATGAGTTACAAAGATAGAAGAGTCATACATAGTTTGTATAAAGAGCAACAGGTAAATATAGAGCTAGGGATGCAACGTAGAGAAGTAAATATTAGGAAGTCAGACAGGGATGCACACTGTCACTGCTACTTTTTAATCTATACATCGAAGACGCGATTAACATCATTAAAGACAGTACAACTGTAGGGATAGATATACAGGCGTAAAAGATTAGTATGCTTAGATTTGCAGATGATATAGCAATATTAGCATCTAGCAAGAAGAAGTAAGAGATAGCTCTAAATAAAATGGAAGCGGTATTGATAAAAGAGTATAAATAAATAAAAATAGAACAAAAATAGTTGTATGCAAGGGAAGAAAAAGTAGGTAAAGAGCGAATATAAAGATAGCAGACGAAAAATTAGAAGATGTGGCAGATTTTAGGTATCTAGGAAGTCAGATAAGTCAGGACGGAAGGAGTAGTAGGAATATAAAGCAGAGGATAGAGCAGGGTCGAGTCGCCTTTAATAAAGAGAAGTGGGCGATGTACGGGTGCGAAATATGGACAGTGGGCGCGGCTGAAAAAAAAGGTTAGAAGCGTTCGAAATGTGATGTTACCGGCAATTGATGAGGATACCGTGGATGGAGAAGGTTAGAAATGAAGAAGTATTAATAAGAATAGGAGAACACAGGAACTACGGAAGTTAATAAGAAATAGGCGAGATAGGTTGGTAGGACACTTTCTCAGGCATGAACGTCTAGTCAGAGATATATCAGAGGCAGAAAGGGAAGTTAGGAGGGGTAGAGGTAGACCTAGATTAGATTACTCTTCGCAAATAGTTAAGGATGTGGCTGTTCTAGTTTTAGGGAAATGCGAAGATTATCTCAGGATGGGAAAGAGTGGAGGTACGTTTCCAACCAGTCTTAAGACTGACGACCTTATGATGATGATGAAAGAAAATTGTCCGTTAAAAATGCAAAGAACTTTCAAATGGATGAAATAAAGATTGGTAATAAAGTTGTATGTAACTATCTGTGAGTCCCTTTTTTCATTCGCTGTTTTGGCTACATTCTAATAGAATAAAGACTGTGCCTCTTTCTAACGAAAATAAAAAAAATTCACGTCTTAACACTAACAACAGGTCTTCTTTTATTTCATTGCATACCTGCTGCTGTTGAGTTTTTATCTCGCTCATATTGTTGCCGTTACTCGTCGTATGATATTCTTGTTTGATTAAATTATTGTCGTGACCTCTGTCGAGATTTAGAAGTGTGTTGGCGATATCATATTTGCAATCGTCGGCGGTAATGTCGTGTATGCCAGCCTTTTGGGCCAATGTTTCTAGACACTGCAACGACCTGCTGCCTTGTTGTTGTTGTTGGTTCGAGTTATCGGGGGTGTCCCTTTGCGTTGACTCTGGTTCTTGATGGTTCTGATGGTCTTCTTCGTTATTATTGTTCAGTCGATTTTGTTTGGAATCGCTTGTCGAATTAGCGTTTGAATTTATTTCTTTCAGAGGTTGTTTCTGATGGTGGTGGTGCTGTTGTTGCTGCTGACTGTCCACTTGTTGGAGACTGTCGTAATGTTGAGATCTGTAAAAAGGAATAGGAATCTTTCTTTCTTGCCCTATGTTGCGATACAATAATAAAAAGATGCTCATTGAAATAATTTATTGTGATTTTCAGAAAGAATTATCTAGGAGTAATTTATTGAGGATAGATGATGGCCCCCACCGCCTTTGGGGTTGGGGGTTGGGGGGGGGGTCGAAAGAGGAGGTCTCCCCCACCACTGTACCATAAAAAGTTCGTGGCGGTCTCACCCCCATAAAAAGTTATGGGGGTTCAAAGTTAATAAATATGCCAATTTTTATACATTTCTAGGCATGTAAATATTTATATAGTCATTCTTAAACAATATTCAAAGGTAAAACTAATGAAAAATACATAAAAATATTGAGAAAGTTATATAAAACATTATTTAAATATCTTTATCAACAGGGTAGGTTAGGTTAGGTTAGATTATCGGGTTTTGTTTAAGTGACCACCCTCTTTCGATCCCCCACCTCCACCAGCTTGAAAATAATTTTTTTATTGAATTTTATTTGAATTACAGTATGAAAATTGTCAAAATAATCAACTTTCAAACTTTTTATGGGGGTGAGACCGACGCAAATTTTTTATTTGGTTTTACTCAAGTGACCAGCCTCTTTCGATCCTCCCTATCCTCACCCCTTTCGTGGGTGGGGGGCATCATCTAACCCCCATAACTTTTTATGGGGGTGAGACCGCCACGAACTTATTATGGTACCTACAGTGGTGGGGGAGACCCCCCTTTCGATCCCTTCGGGGATGGGGGCCATCATCTAGACATTTACCTTATTGAAGATTGAATTACGTACAATCCATCGAATACCTACTTGAATTTTTTCTATTTTTTTTTGTGTTAGGTCACTAAAAACTTTTCTAGTTAAAGACAGAAACAAGCTTGTATGTTAACAAGCACTTTTTATAAATTCGCAAAATACCCTTTTTGTTATTATCATTTTACGTTTGAAAAACATTTTGATACCTAAACAAACAACAATGTTATCCTGAAAAAATATATTTAGCAAAAGTCGTATCACATTATATTCAAATTTGCTTGGAGTGAATTCGGGTTCACAACATAAATAGAAAAGCAGAGTAGTCGGCCCCAGGCGTGTAACTTGATTTTCCTTTTGACGCGAAGGGATTTCTTTGATTAAATTTTTCGGGATGTAATCTGGATGACCGAAGGGGCAAAGAATATCTTCTCTTTTGACTTTGTTATTCGGTTTCATTTAGGACAAACAATTGTCAGTGTGTTTCTCTTTTTAGTCAAAAACAGAGACAAGACAACCAGACATTAAATGGATTAATTTTCAATGTATAAAGCAAATTACAAAAGCTACACAAAATGTTATGAGTTACAGTTATTTGTCATTATGATAATATACTTAATTATACCATTATAACTGGGGGATAAAATTATAATTCACATGCTGCTACACACTGTGTAAAAAATAAGAAAAGCGGCTGATACCTACGCAAACCGGATACGTTACAATTAAAATGCGGGTGTAAGGTTAACTTGAAGTGCTTCCTTCCTTTAAAAGTAATGTATTGTAAGAGACAATGAGTTGCACAGCTTCCTTTTGTTGTAAAAGAGTAACAAAAAGTATGATGGCGAAAATATTCCACAGAATACCATACATATTGTATATCTTGTACTTAAAAATATACACAGGGCTCCAAATTGCAATCTAGTTTCATAAATAGATATAAAAAAACAAAAGCGTCAGTTCTGTTTCATAAAATACGTCCAGTTTATCGCCTACAGCGCGGTGTTTCAGCTTTGCCAATGTCACATCCTTACTTTTGAAACGAATCCGGTTTTGACGCCAAATCTAAGTCCGACCTTACTTCATATATGTATTATGTTCCCTAAATCTCTTTCAAACGAGGAGTGGCGAGAGAGAAGATTCATGGTCCCAGCAACAGAGATCATTATAAATACCTTTGGCAAATACTGACTAAACTTAACTCTTTTCACTAATACATCTAAAAATCGCCATTTTTTGTGGCTTTAGTTGGTTGTTGGGGAGTATTGCAAAAATTTCCAATATGTCGTGTGGGAACGTAGAACCTAAGAGATATATAAAAACCGAAATAGTACTCGCGTGTACTCATTTATTTCGGTTTTTCTGTGTTAACTTAGTGTCTTGTTTTAAAATGCCTAAATATTTTATCGCTGTAATTGTTGTGAAGCTCAGAAAACATTAACTGATATTAATAGGAATCTGCTAAATATGGAAATATTAGAACGTTTAATATCAAAAAATTCCCGTTTGTTGTTATATTGCTGAGTTTACGACAAATGTTAATAGAAGGTAAAATCATCGAAAAATTCTATGGAATCGATAAATCAAGAGAAAGTTTTAGAAGATTTAGGACAGAGCAGTCATTTATTTTCACTTTTGATGACAACGATTATAACAAGTGTCCAGATATAATACTCTCCAACACAGTGAAAACCACACCAAAATCCACCCGGTCATCTTGAGTTTTACAAGAAGAGACAGACAGGCCTTTGCCTTGCTGTAACTTATTCATTTTAATACATACGTCACTTAATTTTTTACAGAAAATCTGCTATTTCTTAAATAAAATTTTATTTCGATACATTAGCTAATATGTAGAATAATTTAGGAAGTAATAAAAATAAAAATGCACCCGACAAAAATTAAATCTTTCCAGAGATAGCAGTTGAAGAAGTCATCACTGTTTTAACTAAAGCCGCTGATGTGTAGAAAATGGCTCTGGTCGTCTTTGTATAGCTTTTGGATTTTATGTTACATTCTACAACCAGTCCGTCATAAATTTAGAATTTTACTGCACCCAAAGCTTTGTCGGCAACAACTCGGTTTCCTCATTTCGAGGCAAAAATTGGAAAAATAAACGACCCAGTGTACATTTTCAAATGGATTTATTGCACGCGATCTAATGTTTGCATTAACGATTATTACCTCCAGCCAGTTATCGTTCCCTTGTTACTTACTTTATTTCTGTGGTAATAAAGTAAAAAATTCAACAAACAAACTTAGGCAATTCTAAATGAAGTAATTCACCCTTTTGGTATTCTGAAAGTCAACAGCTTTCAAATAGAAAACGAAAAATTTACTAAGACTAAAGAACACAATTTTATTAAAACAATTCTTTAATATTATGATGTTTTGTACCGTCCATGTATAAGCATGTTTTACATCATACAATTTATGAATATTCAAAATTAAACTTACTTAAGAGATACTTTAATTTTCTTATTTCTGAATTTAAAAATAACAAAACAAAATACTTATTACGTAAAACATCCATCACATCTGTTTTTGAGTGCGTAATTAATAAAAGAAATCATTTTTAAAGTACCTTCATCAATTTTCTAAAATGTAAGATACTATAAAATTAAGATATATAACACCAATAATAAGAATTATGAACAGTGTCCCAATAACGAAACCAAATAAGAAAATATTGAGAACCTCAACCAATAAGTACAGAACATGTACAAATTAATATACTTTCGTTTCTTTGAAATTCTTAAGAATATATCGTTCCCTTAAACATCTGTTCTGTTCAGTTTTATTACAATAATAAGGAACATGAAATTTGCATTTCAAAAGAAGATACTCCTCATCCCACTTCTGCAAAGATATCTGAGACTAAACATATTAAAAAAATAAGCGACAAACAAAAAAAACAGCTATTTTTAATAAATCGATCAAAAGGGAAATTTAATTTTTACACAAATATTTTAAAGTAGTCTCGCATTTAATATTAATCATTTTATACATAATATTGACTCTTGTACTATTGCAAATTGTCTGCAATTTGATAGTTCTTCTATTTGATAACCAAATATTTCGGAGGAAAATTGCAGACTGGAAAATATTGTTAAAAATTATTGATTTTTTTCTGCAAATTGAACATTTTTTCAATTTTCTTTATACATTCATGCCAGTCATGTTACTCAATATGTTGTATTATAAAGTTTAAATTAATGTTAACTTTTAAATGTGTATTAATGCATCAATTATTATCCATGTACATTATTCTGTAGCTTTTGCTGTAAATATGTCCCCTATCGTTAGTAGACTGTTAAAAATATTGGTTTTTTTTCTAACGCTATCTAAGAGCCTAAAATATCTAATGAATTTCTTTCCAAACTTTACTTATGTTAGTTAATATCAGTTTTTTTGGTGTCACATATCCACAACGCACAGGTAAACCAAGGCAGATATACATGGTGTAGAAAAATTACTCAGGAACTTGCAAAAATCACTAAAAACAACGTTTTACATATTATTTTCAGTTTCATCAACGCACCAAGGGCAATGGGCAAGTTCGATAAATTGTAGACTAAACCGAAGAACCTCCTATAGAGCGGGTTAATATAATATCAACAAACACAGTGTATCACCACCTAGTAGAAATTTGCTGCTACTAAAGTATTTCAAGCATTACAGGAGCCTTTTACTAAGATTTTTCAACTTATATCACTGAATAGACAACGCAACTTCATATGTGAGACAGGTATATTAAGATCGTAGTCGAAATTATTTCACTAGATGGCGATCCACTGCCTATATGAGGATTTTATACCAACTCGCTTTTTGGGAGATTCTTCGGGGTCATCGCTAATTCCATATCGCAGTGATGGACTCACAGTCAGAATTGCGATTAACGTCTGAACGAATAGTGGTTTTTATAAGTTTTTCTGGACCAAAAACTTCAACGTTCTTTCTAGGGACAATATTCGTTCGATAGGGAGTTAGGGGTAGGTGAGCGGTTAGTTATAATTTTAACTTAAATTTATCTAAATTAAGGTTGTTCTGTTGAAACAAGTAATTAGTAAATTCCATAGTCCAAAATGGGGATGGTGATTCTTCTCGAAAAAGACTGATTTTTAAATCGATTCGAATCGTAATCTGATAATCAATTCACAAAAAGATCGATGTCTCAAAAATCGATTCTTTTTAGTACATTTACAATATAAATATACTTAAATCCATTTTATGGAAAATAAGAAAGGTGCCATAATAACTGATCTCGTATTATTAGAACTGGGGAACTCTAGTTCAGGGAGTTCAATAATTATAACTATTATAATTGTTTTTATAACTTTACCAAAGTATCAGGTATAAAAGAAAACCTTTATTTTCATAATTAATTTGTTACATTAAATAAACAATATCAACAAATACATTTTTTATGCTTTTTATTTATCAAAGAGAGGCAAAGGAAACTAGACACAAAGTCATCTCTCGAATTCAAGGCCGTAGCTAGAGATATTTTCTTTTCAGGAGGGGTTTTGTTCAAAAGTATGAAGTTCAAAGCTAACTTTTTTGAACAATAAAACTGAAATTTACTATGCCAGGAACTGCATTAATAAAAACAAAAAAGGTGAATAATGGATGATCAATACTAATTATTACAAATTATTGTAAAAAATGCGTCGGCTGCAGAGCTAAGCTTGTAATGATTATTTTTATCAATTATTTGTGTCTAAAAATTTTTTTATTCGTACAAAAATTTCGGAGGGGATTTAACCCAATAATCCCCTCCCCCGCGCTAGCTACGCCTTTTGCTCGATTTTTGAGTAATTAAGTAAAAAACTGTTTTTTCTTTACATGTGTTTGAGTACCATGGAGAATATAAGCTGTATAAGGGACACAAACGGGGGACATGGTATTAACTTTCGTTTGAGTTGGGGCTCCTATACTCACATATTCACCAAAGTTGAATACATTCAACTAACTGTAAATAATTTTATGATTTTCATCAAAACAGAAAAAAACTAACGTCTATATTCTAGGGTGAAGTATCGATTCGCTAAATCGATTCAGTGCTACATATCGATTTAAAAAATCTTTTTTTTTTGGCCTCAAAAATCTATCTCAGATTGCCATCCCTAATCCAAAACCGAAAATATGAAGCTCAATTTATAAAAACAACTGACGATTGTAAGAATTTTTAATATATTTGTTGTAAATAGTCATGTAGCTCGCTTTCCATTTCATCGTCTCTCTCTACTTCTTATCTATCTATTCTAATCTGTATTTTCGACCACTACTCTTCTTTCCTTCTCTTGCCGGTTACTAATACTTCTCTGCTGTCTTTCTCTATCTCACCACCTTTCCACCCTTAAGAAGCGTGCCAACAGCACTTTTTTTTCATCGCTTCATTCACCGTTCGACTTTCTATTCACCGTGTAGTTTCACCGATTCTACGCCGATTGAAGGCACTGTATATAAATTCATAGATATTACAAAATTTGCAGTGTTTTTCAATCAACAACAAAAACCTACAACCTTTTAATTAGGATTACACCGAATCGTATGAAACAATATTGTTTTTGTACAAACATTCTATTAAGTTCATTTATCCCAAAAAAAATTCTTTTCACCGCACGCCCCTTCATTTATTATGATGGATGAATATGCATAACCCATGCACATGGGCAGGTGCTATATGTTTACGTGCATAATGCATTGCCATTTCAGAATTCTCCATTCGCCATCGGCTTTAATGGTTCATACACCCATCGAAATAGAGCCGCCAGCTTTGGTTTGTACCCCAGGGCTTTAACCCTAGTTATTTTCCCGTCGATCGCATCCGGTGCCTGTGCGACCCTGGGGGTGGCTGTCTGAGGGGTTGGTACCGCGCATTCATGCTCGCATTTCTCCCTGCCCGCTACCGCCACAGCGTACAAATATCATCTGTCGTTTCGTACCCAAAGCTCACACTCACAAGCAACTACGATTTCATTTCAAGCCAAATTTGCCACCTTGAGCGAGATTTAAAACTCCGCCCCTAACATTAGCATATTTTTATTACGCAATTTTCTCTGATAAATTTGCGGCCCATTTTGAATTTCTCTCCGGCGATTTAACGAAACGTAATGACCGTGACTAATGAATAAAAATGTTATTTAATTAGCCTTTATAGTGCGTCATTTTCTTCGAACAATTTAATCCCGACTATTGTGAATAAAAAAGAAAGAATGAGAAGCCATGTTCTTAAAACAGCTCAGACTATAGTAAAGACTGCTAATTTAGACAGTTAAAGCTTTATTTATCACACAAAATTTGAAAGCTCATAATTGAAAACTTCGCATAGTTAAAACAAAAATCCCAATTTCCGCATCTATACATTCATTAAGAGTGCAGGACGACTGGGCACACAGCTAATCGTAGACTTTAACTGAAGATGGTCGAAACGCGATGGTTTTAGGTGGAACTTTGGGTTCTAATGTTTTGTATCCTTGATTTCGGGACATTCAAAAAGCGTGATGTAGATTGCAAAGTAACGGGATCGTTACACACAAAATTTGAAAGCTCACTTAAAAGTTCTGAATTTCCTTACCCCTCATTTAATAATCAAAGTCCAGAATGTTTCACTCCTTTCCTCGTACCCCTTTCGACCATGGTAATATTTAAGTGATACTTTGATTTTATTTTGAGTACAACACGATTGTAAATATTGTATCTAACATTGTAAAAACAAAAGCCCAAAATTCCGCATCTATTTAACCCATCCTTAGTTAAAGGATACGTCCATTAAGAGTGCAGCACGACTGGTCACACAGCTGATCGGAGACTCTAACTGAAGATAGCACTTTGAGGGTTGAAATCTGTTTTAGGTTTTTCAAAGGGTTTTAGGTGGAATTTTGTGTACTAAAGCTTTTCATCCTTGATTTGGAGACGTTGAGAAAGCTCATAATTGAAAACTTCGCATCTTCATTATACATTGATGATAAAATATTACAATTTTTGTTATGAATTTCTTTCCCCTTCTCTGAAAAAGCAGGGTGCAAAAGGGTTCGCTCCTTTCGACGACTACATGACAATATTATTTAAGTGATACTTTCGTTTTTATTTACAGCATACCACGATTATTCCTAAGCCCTATGTACCTAACCTAACCCAGGGCTTCTTAAACTTTTTTCATTCACGACCCCATTTATGATTGCGAGTTTCCTGGCGATCCCATATAAATATGAAAGAAAGATAAATAAATATTTTTTGATGGTTTATTTATTAGGTAACAATATACATTAAAATCTCTCGCGACCCCAGAATTGTTATTCGCGTTAAAGGATACGTTCATTAAGGGTGCAGGACGACTAGTCACAAAGTTCATCGTAGACTCTGACCTAGTGTGTCAAAATGCGTTTTAGGTTTTTCTAACGGTTTTATATGTAACTAGTGCTTTATCTGGTTCACTCTGAAAACTATTTATAGTGCCTATATGGTTTTTGGTGTTTTTGAGACATCAAGAATACCTCGCCAGCCACAGGCGTTATATTCCTGCAACATCTTATCCAAATATTATACAAAAAAAGAGTGTTTCTTTGTTAATTTTTTAAATTCACAAACTTTCCTTGATTATTTGTTCAGCACAAACAATTTTTATCGAGTACACAGCGAAAGTAAAAGCATTACTTTTAATACATCCAAGTATACAGGGGATTACTTACTAAAATGGCTTAGCAAATAAGTAATTTATGAAATGAGGTAGACAATATTCATTTTATTAACTTGTACGAAAGAATCATATTTAATCAGTAGTTTTATAAAGCCTTGAGCCGTGTACGTACGTTATTATAATGTATATTATTACTGTGCTACTGCATTCTCTCTGCCTCTGCCACTGCTTTTCGATTTAATGGGTACTTATCGTTAAATAAACATGGAATTATTAAAGCAATCAACGAACGCTTTCCTTAATATAATCTACATATAAGTGGTGGGTGATCAACGTTTACCTGAAAACCTAGTTCTACTGCGGCAAAAATAACAGTATACAAAAGGGAAAATACAAAAAATTGAAACTAGACATTATATAGGAATAATTTCATTTGGGGATACGCATTGTTCTGACGTAGTTATCCCACTAATCCCAGTCTGGCTTGACAACTCCCCTCCCCTTTCCGTTATGTGGCGGGAGAGTATTGTAAATATTTCACGATTATACTTGAATTCAGAAAAGATTTTCCAATAATAATCCACTTTTAAATGAACAATTATCAAACTATGCGCCCTAACAATCATGAAGGCCCATAATTTGATGTAGGAATTTGTAGTAGTAGGTATAAAATATTTATCGACCAGTAACCGGGGGAGAGGGGGGGGCTATCTCTCCTTCCTACTGCGCCCCAACCCAGATTTGTGTATCTATCGGATTATGCATGCTAAATCCGAGCAGCGACCTTTCCAGTTCTAAAACCGTAACGTAATACAAACTGAGTCTTTTCCTTCTCCAAGTAACTAAACCGTAACGTCTGATTAGACCACCACCCCCCCTCCCCCAAATTAGAACTTGGATATTAAGAACTAATCCTAAGTATGTGAACTGCTACTCGACTGCGTGAGTACCACAATAAAAGCAGTTAAATTATGCTAACTGCGAAAACAACTCTGGAATTCTCTAGAAACTAGGATGAGGAATATTGTAGATGCCAGGCCTATTCAGGTCTACAGCAGAGCAGGTATAAGATTGCCATCTGTAAAATCAGGAAACCAGGAAAAAAAGCTGAAAACCCGACAATTTAATTGCCAAGACTTTTTTACCTTGCAAATATAACAAAAGACTTGGATATTCGAGATATTAATAACGGAAGTGCCAATAAGCAATCCAGTATAGGACTATGTACTGTGTTAGTCCCACACTAATAACAATAAAATTATGGTAAGTGGGTATTACATAACAATTCGTCTACAGTCTTAACGGATAGGTATAATAATTAGTTAACAGACATCGTTAACAGGCAATCATATTCCGGAAGAAGAAAACGACTATGACGGTCTCGGCGCGCTTACGAAACAACATCCACGCAAAATAAATACGGTAGTTCTGTCTCGACATTAAAGGGGACGGTTTGGTAGGAAGGAGCTCTTTTTAAAGGGGAACGTACCAGTTCGAACTTCGAACTTCAATAGGTCTTTCGTAAATAAAACGTTTTGTGCTCGTGTTCTTCTAAACGTTAATGATGGTGGGTCATGTAGTGGTAGTCTATATCGTCCTATCGTCCGTCGCCGTTACTGTGGATCTCATTTCTAGTTAAAGAACAACTAGTTTTGTATTTATCGTTAGTAATGGATAAAAAGCTCTCACAGCAGGATGCGGGTCATGTTTTATTTATTTGACCAACAATTATTAAAAAAAAATAAAAAAAGATTAGAACGATAAATGACTAGGTAGTGTGTGTAGTAAATATCTAAAGGATAATTAAACGAATGCGGATTCCAAAAAGTACCTACATCGGTACACTCTAAAAATCTATGTCTAAAATTGTGTGAAAACACGTTTTTTGGATATTGTCCATACACTAAAAGAGTTACAAATTATTGATAACTTTTTTCCATTCATTCAATCAATCGAATATACGTAATGACTGACTAACTTACTCATATAATGCTGTCCCAAAAAAAATTAATAAAAAAATTGCCTAGGTCTCTTCTACACCTACAGTTCTACGTTCTACTCTATTACTATCGATGCAGGTGTCAATTTATGCACCAAAAAAGGAAAGAAAATGAGAGTATTCAAGTAAAAACAGTTTGGTTTTTATAATTATAATTATTTTATACTACAAATTGTACCTAATGCTGTCCCAAAAGTATAAATGTAAAAAAATAGTCGGGGTCTCTTCTGCACTAAAATGTTTCATCATCAAAAACAAAAAATTACGTTCAAAGAAGGTGTTAAATTATGCACTACAAAAATGTAAACAAATGATCAGGACCTAGGTTACCATTTTATATTTTAATGTGATTAATATATATAAAAAACCGTGATAAGTTGCCATCTACACCCAACAAAAATCGTTTTACTTTTGGTATATACGAGGGTGGATTGATAAGTTTCCGGCCTGACCAAGAAAAACAAGGTTTTTAAAAATTTTTTTTTTTATTTTCTCAACATAATCTCCTCCAAGGCTGATACATTTCTCATAGCGGTGTTCCAGTCTATTAATGCCATCTCTATAGACTGATTCGTCAAGCTCCTCAAAATAACCATTTACAGCTTCGATTACTTCTTCATTGTCCGCAAATCTCTTACCGCCAAGCCATTTTTTGAGATTAGGGAACAGAAAATAGTCACTCGGGGCTAGGTCTGGAGAGTAAGGAGGGTGCGGCATCAATTCAAACTTTAGATCGTTGATTTTAGCCGTCGCAACGATTGACGTGTGCGCTGGTGCGTTATCGTGATGAAACAAGATTTTTTTCTTCGCCAGATGAGGTCGTTTAATTTTCACCTCGTGGCTCAAACGTTGCAATAAGTCTGCGTAGTATTGACCAGTGATAGTATTACCCTTTGCAAGGTAATCAATGTATATAATACCTCTTGCATCCCAAAAAACAGTAGCCATAACCTTGTTCGCCGAAAAAATTGTTTTTGCCTTCTTTGGAGTTGGTTCCCCTGGTCCAATCCACTGTTTAGACTGTTCTTTGGTTTCAGGAGTGTAGTGGTGGACCCACGTTTCGTCAACGGTTACGAATCGACGCAAAAATTCGCTTGGATTACGCTTATACAATGACAAATTTGCGGTAGAAATGTTTTTTCGAATCAATTTTTGGTCGACTGTTAGCAAACGCGGCACCCATCTTGCACAGAGCTTTTCCATATGCAAATGTTGGTGCAAAATATGTTGCACACGTTCATATGACATCTTACAGGTCTCAGCTATCTCACGCACTTTCAATCTGCGGTCTCCCAGCACTATTTGATGAATTTTTTCGATCATATCTGGAGTTGTGACCTCAACGGGGCGTCCTGAGCGAGGCCCATCAGAGGTGCTCACACGACCCTTTTTAAACTCGGAAACCCACTGCTTAACGGTTGAATATGACGGGGAGGATGTCCCCAGTGTTGAGTCCATCTCTTTTTTAATTTCCTTCGGCGTTAACCCCTTCAAATAAAAGTATTTGATGACAGCACGATTTTCCTGCTTTTCCATTTTTACGAAAACCACAGAGGCGTCTTGTTCAGCGTGCTGTCAAACCTACACTAGCAAGGAGATCGGGCTGAAACTATAGCTACAAGCTATCCAAGGATGGTACTATAGAATGTCACCTCAAGGTAGGCCTAGTGGCGTCATCTCTTGGTTAGGCCGGAAACTTATCAATCCACCCTCGTATATATACGTCGTAGCTAATGTGGTATCTTAAAATCGCACTTTTTATAATGGCAAAGCATTTTCAGAAAATAAGTATTAGGAGAACAGGGGGCGCTATTAAAAGTCAACGAAAAGTAGACAAAATTAGTTAATATTAGAAACGTATTAAAAGCAAGAACAGGAGTACAGAGATCACTGTTCACAGATAGTTGTGGATATGCGGCGTTTTAGTTTTAGGAAAATGTGAACATCGCCCCAAAGGTAGATTCGTATCCAACCTGTTTTTGAAGTGAGGAGCCTGCAATTGTTCCCTATACGGGGAATTACTAATTTATGGCTAAATTTTTTGTTACAGAAAGATGCAGGTACATTTTCCGAAAAGGCAAGACAAATTAGAAGTGATTAAATAAAAAAAAATAGCCTTCCTGTAAGCTACGAAACATCCACATTAATGCCTACCTAATTCCAAGTACTGCTTATTGCTAAGTCAGTTCCTGCATTAATATTAATGATTCAAGTACATCCGTAAGCACACTTCTTTATACCTTCTGGTACCGTTACTGATTTGCATGCCCACTTGCACTTAGCGTTTATCCACACTGGACATATTCCTTTGCAAAGATAGTAAGCTTTATACCTACCACGTAAAAACTTTAATTAGTACGAATTAATTAAATGAAAGAATCATAAAATATGTAAATATTGTGGAAAAGCATTTTTTTGTTTATCAAGAAAGTCAACAATTTAGGCAGGTGCCTACTTGGTAGGTATTACCTATCAGGAAAACAGAACATATTACCTGCCTAACAATAACGGGTTTGTGTAAAGGGAATAAATACAGAATTTGAAACATAAAAATCTTTATTTGCTGCATGCATACAACTTATTGATCATGGTCCCGGTCTGCACCAACTACTGGTATCTACCATGTAGAAATAACATTGCTCACAATTCTTAACAAAAGCGATACGGTAGATTCAACTTTGTTGACTTTTTTTAGTGACTTTTTACCTGCTCTACCTTATACCCTGCGTACCTATTACATCTATGTATGTGAGTTACAATGATAATATTGCGAAACTTAGGCATATCGGAAGTACTGATCAACAGGTAAAAATTTAATTCAATGCAGTAAAACACCTGCCTAAATTTTATGGACCCATTTAATACGAATATAGAAGAAAAGAATGATATTAGTATCTTTTGCTCTTTTTTTATTCCTTGAAGGTATATTACCTCATTACATGACGATAAACCCACACAACCGTTTTGTGAAATACGTCATGAATGGTTTGAGAAATATTAAATCTTTTCTTAATTATCAGCATTTATATAAATAATGGGAAATAATATTCATAACTAAACCAAATTCGCTAAAAGATGGACACTAACGTAGATAATATTGCTACTAATTTGGTACATGATTTTTAATAGTAAAAATTAATCCTTTAAGCCGAGATGGATATTTTCTCGATGACGATTGCAGGTGCCTATGTAGTTGAGACTTGCATGGTGCATGTCCCACCAGTCCGCAATCTACAATACTGCGAGTTGCTTCACAAGTGCAATTTCACATTGAAAAAAGAACGTTGTAGTATAACGGTTTACTTTTTATCAATCGATTAGCATTAGTTCGGCATCAGTAAAAGCCTCAAATCGTTGAGTGTAGTATAGTAGTACGAAGTACCTTCCACCTGCCAGCAAATACGAAGTAAATTAGCAGAATTTCTCATCGGTGCTCGTTATTTCCCCTACTCAGCAGAACGCGCACTAACCACAACAGCTGCACGCTCTCTCCACGAAAAACGAACTCTTCATTCGTATCTCCTGTTACCACACGCGTGATCGTAATGTGCCGTTGCTCCGCGTGCGCAGTATTACGAGTATCCCTGCCAACTCGATCGAGAGTAAAACGCCAACGCTGTGACTAGCCTATTAATGCGATTGTTTTAGGAATGACGAATGGTGGACTTTTTAAGTAGGCCAGTCTCACTCTATCTATACCGGCCGTGGCGACCACCTTGATTGACGGATCGGCAAAAGGGACAAGGGCAACCGGTTCACGACGCCGATGCGGAGAAATCAAGTAGGCAGGTACATCCTATAAGCACTTAAAATGCCTGCGGTGGTCTGAAGCAGGGACAGGCAAAAAAGAACCGGACAGCACCACAAACCGGCTGCTGAGAGTCAACTTTCTTTTCCAATAAATAATCGCTCTCTAAGAGACGATAAAAATAGCTTTATCTAATCTACTATCGACATCATAGGATATAAACCTTTGAGAACGTTGATACATACATACATACATTACATAGTAACAAGCTTCATTAAATACAACAAAAAAAAACGAATTTATGAGTAGCAAAATATGTATACCTGTACCATATAGGTACCTCGTTCAAAAAGTCCATAAAGTATACCTACTACAAGACATGTATTCCTAATAATGTAAGTATTTATTTCAACCACTGACAATGATCATGCAACAATTACTGTAGCAATAAAACATAAAATTTTGGCAAAGGAACTTATTGCACATAAAGCCGCATCAGTACATTACAAACAGCCGCCATTTTGAATGTCCTGCACACTACGTACATAAATATAACATACCATGGAGGTAGATCCGTACCACTTCTGACTACCATATTTGATCACGGAATTTGGTCGCCGTCTACACTAAAGCCACGATATTTACAATCTCATCTTTTTAAACCGTAAATCTCAAACTGCTCACAGAGCAAAAACCAATAAAATCGAAAGTAAAATCAATTGAGTAAACATGCCAAAAAAGAACGATAAAAAAAACAACTTAAAATAACTGACCTTTTCGTAAAAAAACCAAAACCTCTTCTTTCCATCATGCGTTAAACAAAACAGAACATAAAGGTGTACGAACAGTGCGCGACGAAAACGACATTAAAAGAACAGGAACGCAAGAAGTAAACACAAAACTAAATTTTCCGAGAAAGCCTTATTTCCACACTAGCTCCAAAGCGCACACTTGCGTCCCACTCCAATCGCGATTGCGCACTAAACGGGTAAGAAACCGGTTGTCCTTCGGATCTCCAATGAGGGGCACGGTCTCCCTACCAGACGTCCCATTGGTCGTTGCAACCGTACACAGTTCGAAAATGAAGCTGGCCAAGGGAAAGAACAACATACTAAATACAAGCGTACGTGTACGCATTGTATTTCAACCGAAGAATACGTGTATGCACGCCTGATGCGACGCAGACGTCGCACCGGCGGCGGCACGAGACCGAGAAACCTTTCAAGTCCGACAGATTGACGGGCGACCATGCTATGCGAGCTTTTCGAAGAAAGGAATGGTAAAGAAGGATGATGAATCGGACGACTGTGTAGTTGTTCCGAACGCCAAGAACTGCCTGCCACTATTTGTAAGCATGGCGTTGTTTAACCTTGGATGATTTCATCGTTCCACTATGGCTATAACAGTCGTCAGGCTGAGCCACACTTAAAACAGACGCTGTTAATTTATTCTTGTTGCAAAACTCCGAACAATGGAGTGCCTACCTATCGCAAAACATAGCATGCAACGCTCATGGATGCATGCACATCTTCCCAATATCCCAGTATCAATGTATTTATCCACCTAGACTGGGGTACTCAAGTACCTAATGCATACCTCCTCACATTATCGGAATAACTTTTTTTTTTAATTCTAACCAGGCAAATGCAAATGTGGATTTATTACATCCGGGGAAAAAAACCTAAATGATCTTTTTACACTTGAAGTAATACTTCCATAACAATAACATACTTACCTACCTGGAATATGTACCACGAAAAGGTGTTACATTCAAATAAGCAGGTTATTAGGTATTAGTATTCTCATTTTGTTCTTAGTGTCATATGAAATTCTATAATTGTATTAAATGGTTACTATGTAAAGAATTACATTCTTTACAAAACAATTCCCAAGGTCAACTCTAATGCAATTTTTCTCGGTACTTTTTCAGTACGATTAATGTTAAGCAGAAAGGTAGAGGAACCTAGTGGTTAACCCAAACAGGTTGTTCAGGAATGATTATTTTTTCCATAAATTCCAATTTAGGTAACGATTTTTCGATCAGAATGTAATACCTAGAAATTTTTTAAGAACATCAGTATTCTTACTTTTGTAGGGTCTAGTGACGTCAAAAACCTGTAGAATAACAGAGACAGGAAATACAAATAGAGTGGTTGCAACTTGGAAAGCTTTAAAATTTATTTCCTCCTTCTGGCTGTACACCTAATTTATTTGTCAACAACAATTTTATGATAGATCGGATTCATGACTTATTCTCAGCCTTTTCAAAGTCTCCAACCAGCAATACTACATGCTCCCCTGATTAAAAAATCTTTATTCTCAATTATTATTAAGCAAACAAATTAGAATAGACATTCTTTAATTTCTTCATCCATAAAATAAATAATTATTAAAATATCTAATAAAAAAACTAGTTAGTATCTAGCTTAATCTCTTAATTTGTGAATTTCATCAAAAGTTGGAACATAAATTTCGATATTTCGGATTTTTATTTCTGATAAGCATTCACTTAAAACACCTAAATCTTAAAAAAATAAATTGGTGGGAGTTATATAAGTAGCTACTAGACTGTATGGACTACTACATACTTCCACCACAATGAGTGGTATAGTAACAACGTTAATATTTAAAATAACCCCACGGGAGAGGGGGGTGATATCAAATTAAGTCACAGGTCAAGAGGAACTATATCGGCAAATCGCATCTCATTTCGTTTGGACCGTCTTTTCCTACTTTAACCTTTTAGGATCTTAAGTAATAAAACAAAATTGATTCATTTATACTTGGTTCATGGCACTTCACACGTTCCAATCAAAAATTAAATATTAATGTAAAAGTTAGGTAAGATTAGAAGGTTACGTTAATTTATTTTTTTTATTTACCCTCTGCCTACTGCTCTCTACCCCTTCGCCCCCACCACCAAGTACTTTTTTAGTATTGTAAAAAAAAATGTTAAAAAAATTGCAGCCAATCTGAGTGTTTTCCTTTTCCTTGGAGCTCGACTTTTAGGACTTATCAAGAATAAAATTTTTCATTATTTCTTTTGGGTAACATAATAGATGGGTAGGTACCCATATGATAAGGGTTTGAAGTCAGTCGCAGGGTGTTTCATTCCTGATTTAACGTCACAAGAAATTCTATTATTTTTTCTAAAATATCTACAGTAATATCCGGTATCACCTGTTAAAAACGAACATGTGGAACATTGGATGCATCTACACATTATCCGGTAGGTGATACGGTTGTGAAGAATAAGAAAAAAGGATTAACTGCCTTGTTACTTTCAACTTTCTTATCATCACGAACTTGAAAATTTAATAGCTACAACTATGGAAATTCTGATTACTGGGCTTCTCAACAACAGGCATCTGGAATTTATGTGCCACAACCTGTTGGCGCTCTATACATACATATATGATGTAATATGCAAGTAATGTACCTACATGATGTCTACCTGAGAGTTTATTGCTGAAATTCAATTATCAGCCTAATTAAACAAGCATGAAACGAACTTATAATGTTCAAATTATATGACGTTTATAACCATGCGAATTTATACATCATGGGTCAAGGTTAAAGTTCTCTTAGCTTGATAGTATTGTTTTTGGGGTTTATTTAGGCTCCACGGGAAGAAAAAACTTTTGGGTGTTTCATTCTCACTAGCCACTAATGCTGGTGGGCGAGTAGTCCCTCCGGACTACGCTGGAAGGTAGGGCGGAAGGCCTCCTTTCAGGAATCGTGGGGATGGATGGGTGGTGGTTCGGGTGAGAAAGATGAGACGGACGAAATGAAGACAGAAGAGAATGAAGGATTATCTGTTGAATATTACTCTCCCAGCATTTTCCTAAGTGATCCAAGGAAACCACACAAAAACTTGGACCAAGGCAGACGGACCCGGAATCGAACCGACGTCCTCCCGAATACTAAGCGATGTACTAAACCTCTAGGCTTCAAGGGAGGACGCCACTAAATGCTTACGGAAAATGGCCCTCTATCTAACTTTTTGTAAGTTTGTATCTGGTAGTTCTTGAGGTGTAGATCAAGCTCAATGGACGATAAATCGTAGAAATTTCTTTTTGAGATATGGTCCCTTAAAATTACATTCTTCCATAAGGACTTCCAAGGTAGACGCAGAAACAAGAGTTAAGAGGAATAGAGGTAGACTTAGATTACATTATTGTTCATAAATAGTTAAGGATGTTCTAGTTTAAGGGAAATGCGAAGATTAGCTCAGAACATGAAGGAGTGGTGGTGAGTGTCTAACCAATTTCAGACTGACGACCTTATGGTGATGATATGTTGATGTAATTATACCTATGTGTATTGCATATTAGAGATGGGTCACCGTTTTGGATCAGGGTTGGTAATACACTCTGGAAAAACATAGTACATATCAACGATTTAGTGGAGACACTTACGAACAATGAAAGTTGGTGTACTCTGAGGTGTAATCAGACATCAATACAAAATCTATTGTTTACAGGTGTGTTTGTATCTCATTACATCTCCGACTACCAACTTTCCCCATAAGTATTTCACTATGACGTTGAGGTGTACCTCTCTTTTGCACAGTTCATTACCATCCTTGGTCCGAAACCATGACACATCCATAATATACAATTCACATAAGTGTAATACATATATACTTGACGTATTCAATATGTATAATAGGTACACTTGTACTTTAAAAGTCCTTAAGGAAGAATGCAACTTTAAGAGACCCTATCTGAAAAAGATGAGTTTTTGCGACTTAGGGCCCATTGAGACTGTTGATCTAAACGTCAAGACCTACCAGAGTCCCAATTTTAAAAGAGTTTAACAAAGGGTCATTTTCCGTAAGGATCTAGCAAGGTCCTTTATAGGTATATTTTTCAGTATTATGGTAATCTTTGGGTTTCAACTTCTAATAGAAGAACTGGACAAACCCTCACCAAACAAGTTGCAAGCTATAAGCTTAAGGCGCTTACTGAAAGTACTTCAGTCCTTTAAGCCCTAATTGCATGTTAAAATCCAAAGGCTGTGGAAACAATTAGATCTCTGAAAGAGTTTGAAGCCCTTTGAATTACAAATTACAATATACTTTTAAAAAGTAATTCGTTTACCAAGTAGGTACTTGTTTATGAAATGCCTTGAATTACTAAGCCCTGAATAACTGAAAGCACTGTTTCAAGTACAAGTCACTAAGTAAAGCTCTACCAGGCTCTGCTTATAAGGTATGAGGTATACCATGCATATGAGATGTTATAAAGAATTTGTTTATTACTCCAAATAGATCCACTAGTTTAGAAACTTTTTTATTGTGATAGGTACATAAATCATACTACATCATCACTGACTGTTGATTTTACATAAAAATGCAAGGTATCCCAAGAAATAGCCTCAGGTAAAATGACTTCAAGGGCTGTCCAAAGTACACCAACAGCAATTGTATTGGTTTTTTCAACATTTTTATCTCAAAATTTTATTTGAAAAGGTTAAATAATTACAGTGAACACTATTGAATTCTTTCTTAATTGGTGAAGTAACTCATGCCAAAATATTGACGTGCATAATAGGGACGATAATAAAGTTTCATGGAAAAAGAATCAGAAGGATCTACTGCAGTCAGTGTACGTAGAAATTCTTTGTAAATAGTTAAATCGATAAAACATTGCGAATAAATATCAAAAACTTCTCAATATTCAAAGAAATCTTTGAGACAGGTTTTGAGGACTTTTATTTAATCTTTTTTGTTAGGACACCCAGCAGGTACCTATACCTATGTATACGTCGAATATAACCAATGGAATTTTTGCTTATTGAATTAGGTATCCCTTAAAACTGCTTAGATATTCTTACTATTTTTCAAAGGATTCCAGAATTTAGGGACTTATTTCTCATCACTGGTAGGGTAAACCAAGTCAATGACAACGAAGAAATAATTTTCAAAAATATACTTAAAATGTAAGTTTTTACTACAGTAAAGCTGAGGTAATGTATGTTTCTTTTTTGATTTTTATTAACCGTGGTGATTAAGAGTACATAAAGTAGGTAAATTTTCTGTTGACACACTGAAATCCTTCTGTAAACTGCTATTGCCCAAGCAAAAGCCTTTTGGGTATAATGTTTCACAAGAAATTTTAATAATTTAATTTAAGCATGGATAATGCTTCAATAAATATTAGATTTTAATTTAATCGAACCATTGCCCAAATCTCAAATTGTACACGTAAGACTCACGGTTTATGTACATATACATTGAATCGCTATCCAAATAACTTGACCCTTTATATACAAGATGTCATGTAAATCAGTTACACACATATCTCTTAAACTAAATTATAAATCCCGAATTCTTCCAAGTTTGTATTATATATTTGGCCTGGCAAAAAATTAAAAATTAACTTTAAAAAGTTCTATCGTTGACCAAGTAAGACGTACTCGGTGACAAAGTTGAACCATTTGTGAATTATTGGATATTTTTGGGTCCTTCGTTTTTTTAAAAATAAAAAACCACATTGTTCAGGTACTAAAACAGCTCTACCGCATTATCAGACCCCTCCCCTTCTTACAAACCTATGTACTTCATGGACAAAAAAGATCGATGATGTATCATCAGGACTACAGCAGATGATATTAAAGATATTCGTTTCGATTTCATTTAAAGTACAAAAGTATTTTACATTTTTTACCACATTGGTAAATATCTTATCATAAGTTTTATGTGTAAAATGACTTTTTGATGTAAAGTTTCGTTGCTCACATACTAAATAGATACGAACAAGTAGAATACGATTTAAACCTATAAAAGAATACTTACTACTTTTTATCACGGAAGGGGACAAGGGACCCTTAGTCGACCTCTAGAAATAATTGATTTAAAAATAGTATTTTACATTTCATTTGATAGTAAATACCTAAAGTATAAAGAATAGAAAAAGTAATAAAAAGATTGATTTTTTTTCATATCAGAATGTAATTATTGTAATATTTACAAACATAAAAGACTGACGAAGATCTAACAAACTCAAGTAACTCAAGGCTCTATACTGAATACTTATTAATACTTATTGTGTATTTATGTTAATCTCATGCGAAGAATTTTTGCCACAACAGTTGAGTAAAAAAATTGAAAAAATTATAATCTTGAAATACATATATGTTTTAATTATTATTCCTGATTTCACAACTTGAGTGGGTATTCTGATTTATTTTCTTTTTAATGTTGTAAAACTAGGTTGGCAGCTTTGAAAATGCCCATTGAGATGACTGCGAGATATAAGCCTGAATAAAAGTAAAAGGACAAAAGGAGTCGGTTTGTATTATGAGGGGGATGATTTTTCAGATTTTTGTGGGTATGTGGACACAACGAGCAAAGCGGAAACGAACGTGCAGGGGATAAGGGCACATTTTGTACGACTGGAAGAACCCTTTTTCTCATAATCCATTTAACGTACTCGTGCCATTTCCCATTAACCAAACAAGTGCAATGTGCTGTTTGGGAGATTTTAGTGACCATTCATCCGGATCTAGGTAGGTAACGTTTTGTTCATAATAGATTTCACCTATATTATCCTCCATATGAAACCCCCTAGCCCTACTTATATCATTATCTTCATATTACTTTTCGAACAGGATATAAAATAAAAATCATAACGCAAACAACTGCTCATCTCTCAACAATTTATAGATTGGTGGTAAATTACTTATTAGTAGAAACCCCCAAAAAATGTGTCAGAAGTAGGTTCAACGGGATCTATTTTACTTAGAGGTGACATGAAACATTTGCTAAAATATACGACAGCTGATTAGATTAAGATGGAATTTTTAAGCAGTATTTCCAGAAGTATGAAGTCTAAAATTTTGAAAAAAATACTTTTGAGCTCCTTGTTATTCATTATATATAGACCTTTTGAATGACATCCCACAAGTTATACAAAAAATTCACTAAAACTTTGACATTAATTGTATTGTTTTTTGAATTGCTAACGTGGGTGCATCATCATCATCTTCATCATAAGGTATCAAGTCTGAAAAATGGCACCACGCACCTTCGCATCTTCTCATGTTGGGCCCATTTCTCTAAAAGTATTAGAGCAACCTGTAAAATCTAATTTGGGCCTACCTTTGCCCCTCTTAACACCTGTTTCTGCGTCTAATATATTTCTAACTGAATGAGTACATATCTTATTGAAAAATGTAAGTGTCAATGTGTTTCACTAGCACGTCAAGCTTCAAATTACTAGCAAACACCAATAGGATGTCCATGTATCTACTTCCTTTCGAATACTTTCACTAACGATTGTGTTTCATATTCTTAATAACCGTTAGTACCTTAATGAATTTCAGAGGTTGTTCTTAGCTTATTAATGACGGAATAGAGTTTTGTTGTTATGAGTAATGTGAAAACATCCCAACGGCTTATCATGCCTCGAACACGCGATTCCGAGATAAAAGACCGTCTTCCGACAATCCATCGTATCGCAGACCGCAGAGAGCCCACTTTCTACGTTCATACTCATCAAGCTAGCAGCAACTCCCTTCGCAGTTCGCAACACGAACCTTGATGATATTGCGCCTTATCCGTAGAGAAAAGGCACAGGCAGGCAACAGACCGGAGTGATCATTAGAAGCAACATCAATCATCTCAAAACATTCCCAAGGCACCACACCAAAACTACGAGAATGGGAGTACCTTTGAGTTCATAAGTAATAGTAGCTTCGTTTTTAGGATCTGTTGCTACATATACTCTTCAGTGCAATGCTCATGCAACATATGTTTAAAACAAAAGAGAATTATAATATGTATATTTGTATATACTGTGACTAGTTACCTACATACAGAATTGTGGTATAAGTTCAAACTAATAACAAGAATATACAATTTCTCTATTTCCTTAACTAATTTTTTTTTCTAATTCCAGATTCTAGTGCACGTATAACTTTTTTATGTGCGGATGCTTAACATCCATTTTAAGACATGTAAAGTTTAATTTTTATTAAACAAACTTTTCGTAAATGAATGTGTTAGTTACTTATTTGACAAATATTTTTAAATACACATAAAAATCTTTTGAAAGTATTTTGAGTTTCACCAATAAATTATTGTCAATACAATTAGTATGACACAAAAGCAAAAAGGCATTTTGAAGGAAAATATTTAAGCATTAATTAATCAACTGATGAACTATTTCGTCATCAAGAAGCGGTGGCAAGTTTCCTAATTAGGCGTAACATTTGTACTCAGTATACGAATGACTTTTACACACAATTACTCATTTGAATTAAGATATATGAGGCTATGCCAGTTCTATCTTATGATTAAATGATTGTTATTGTGATGTTTTCCAATTTTATCAAATGAATCTTTTCTGTAGATGGAATGAAGTTTTCAACTGATTGCCATTTACCCACTGATACGTATTTGATACTGGATTTTGGTAGATGTTATCACTCTTGTAATATGAATATTAAATTAAATTACTTATGTCTCAATGTTACACCAAACATACATATGACAACAGGGTATCGATACACGACTCATACATTGCAACTTTGTGTTTATGAAAATGGTACAGCTGTTTGCATTAATGCAGCAATGAGCAATATTTCTCTAGAAATTATCTTTTTCTTCAAAAATTTATGAAACGTTTTCCTGCCAACAGATATTTTAAATCATCCTAAGTACACAGCTATAATAGCCACCCCGAAATGGAAATAAAGGCATCTCTCAAGGTTGACAGGCAATTATTCAATTCAAAATACCCATGTTTCGGGCGCAGGTATAAGCCTCATGGGGTACAACTTTCTTTTGTGACATTACAGGCCAAATCGTACGTTCACCCTGGTGCCTTTCACCCTCCTTGGCTCACTCGTCTCTCTCTTCCTTTCTTCTTAAAATGTTGACGAACAACTTTTCGATTTCGATGCTGGTTGGTGTTGCTGATGGCTGCCTTCAAGTCCTAACTACAATGACACACTACAAATAATAAAACTTTACGGACTGTTATATGCATTAGCATACCAACCAGCAAGGAAACAGGTGTAATGTAATAAGACATGCAGCCACCAGTAGTAGTAGTTACATCGTTGCATGCGTGGGCTCTCACCGGAACCGATAAACTAATAAGGTCGACGAAAAAAAGGGGTTGTAGATAGCTTTTTTTTCTTTAGGTTAATGTATGTTGTGTTTTAGTACCTACCTAGTTGACAGATAATTAATTAGACATAACGAGTTATTACCTGATAATAAATCTCAATGCCGTTCTCAATATTATACATCTAATTAATTAAGTATGAATATTCTTGTATACTCCTGTAAGGAGTTCCCGATGAGTGGACTTCGTGTGGCAAATGAAGTTGCAAAGAAGTGAGCAATGTCACCACTTGTTTTATAAGGGTGCGATAAGATAATCATCAAATACTGGAACTGTAGTTTCAGATGATAAACTTGTGGTTATCTGCCGGACAGTTGCAAGGAGAAAAAAATCTTATAAAAATTACAATGCCCAGCAGCTTGACAAAAAAGTCTTTTATTAGGTCTTATGCTGATTAATAAGTGCTGTCTTATAATTGTATTAATGCTGTCTCCTTATAAGTAGTCAAGCAGGAAGCAAAATAGGAAAGATGGAACCAATTCTTTTTAGTAGTAGAAATCTAATGATTTTTCACAATATTTGAGTTGAGAATACAAGGAAATTTTCCCAATTTTTCTACAGACTAGATTTTTGAACAGCCAACCTTTTTCGTTTCGTTTATGTTTCACAAGGAATCGCCACCCACGTTGAGAGAAGTAGTTATTTTTGATAGTACGCATGCAGGCACCTAATAAATTTTTTGGGAGATTTCCGTCGTATCGTACGTGACGTTTTAGGGGATTCCCCAAGTTGATTCGCTTGTCCATATATATATGCATGTGTGTAAAAATACGGATATTATTTTTTCATTAACTTAACCCATTTTTCTGGGGACTCCTAGTAATAATGTTTTCTGATAACGACTCATTTCCGTCACATAAATGGACTCATGAAATTTGGTATAATCGTTCAGAAGCCCCAGTAGACTAACGTATGAGTCTACAACAATATTACACACACACCTACGCCTGTCGGTTAAATATTTTATCATCCCATTTCTGGAATAACATGCTCAAGACTCAAGGGAAGTAAATATTATTTTTGCCCGGAGCGGATAAATTGCTAGAACACCCTGTATCTACCGTCTTAGACCAAAATACAACTTTATTAATTTCCTAATGACAATGATCACGACGTAATCAATAAGTTAAAGGGTGGTTTATAAGTTATTTCTAGCACATAATAAAGCAAACTTATGCATATAATGTATTAAACTTCGAGATGGTTGGGAAAAGGTTTTCATTAAGTCGAAGGGTGCGTCAGGCATCACCACTCACCGTCACCATTGTCCTTTATTTCCTTATTCCACAGGCGGATCCAAGGGTGGAATAGGAGAAATTCCCCCTACACCCTTCAAAATAAACATATTTTTTTAATGGAATACTCTTATGTATTCAATATATTTATTTTCTGAATTTTTAATTCTCAAAACTATACCCTCATTTATTAAAATTATCTATACTGTTTTAAAATGAAATTATTTTTTCTCCTGGAAATATTTCAAGCTTATTATAATGGGCGGGTAATTCCAAATGGTCGTTTGCAGAAGGTATTGAAATTCTCATTTTCGTGACGCAAACAATGCATTAAGTACCTGCGACGAATACGATACGAGTTAATTGGTGAGGAATTACCAAAACACACATACTTATTATAACAAGAATACGCATGCACCCACAAGTACGCGTACAAGGTGGTGGTGGTGGTGGTGCGACCCTGCATCAAACCTTTTCAAATGCATCTTTGTTCTGTCACGTTTATGAGAAGGAGAAATACGAGAACGAAGGGCGACGATGTTTTCAGGACGGTCGACAGCTGCTGGGCTGGTATAGGGTACCGTGCACACGCCACCGCCTGCCCTGTGTCTATGCCTCTCCGTACTGTTCGCATTCAAAAGCTCTCTCTTTCTCAGCAGGGAGCCTTTCCCTACGGCCAACTCAAATCCCTTTTTCAAATAGCGGACATTTTCTCCCTAGCGTGGTAGTGCGTTCTGTTGCCTGGATATTGCATTCCAGCCCTTCGTAGCGAACAGTCACGATATCGATCTCGCGAAGGGCCCTTTCCATCCAATCAGCAATGCTCTGCGGAAGAGGGGACGAATCGACAACGACCGGCAAAGGCGATGCGGCGCGACGTGACGCGACGCGACGCGGCATATACATAGGTACGCGGTGTTGTAGCAGCAGTAGTAGTAGTTGTTGTAATAACAAAAGGGTCGCCTCGTGACGTAATTCGGTTAACACTTTTGTCCGAATGATCGTGAACCATGGTGGTTGATGACGCCGTGAAAGACGAGATAGAGAAGGGTCAACATCACCGGGATGTGCGCGATTCGCATCGTATGTAGGTGACTTAACTCCATCGACCGCACTTTGTTTTTACATACTTACTGTATTGTCTGTATTTACAAACTTGATTACATTTCCATTATTAAGACATAGGCATTATACAAAAAGATAAGAGGTACAACCAGGGCCGTAGCGAGGCCGGTTCAAGCGGTGCGGCGCACCGGGGCCCCCGCAGTCGAGGAGCCCCTTAGCAGTTTTCTGTTTTCAAAAAATGACTTCTAAAAAAAACTATGCTGTTAGAGATGAGCTGAGTCAAACTACGAAATGAATATTAAAATTTTTTATTTTTCTT
This sequence comes from Agrilus planipennis, assembly GCF_000699045.2. Lineage (NCBI taxonomy): Eukaryota > Metazoa > Arthropoda > Insecta > Coleoptera > Buprestidae > Agrilus > Agrilus planipennis. The sequence continues at coordinate 918,102 of NW_020438918.1, read as the reverse complement.
TTTTCTATATCAATTTTTGTCACAATACTCCATATATTTGATCAGGTACGTAGTTACATGGAATGCATACATCTCGAAATCGCGAATACTTCTACATTCATGGTTTCCTTAAATCCGTTGATATAATTATCATTGCTACCATAAAAAATTACTAATTGCTGACCATAAATCTATATCACCCGAAACATCACTATAGAATTCATTGCACAAACATCAAGTGCCTGCTCTTATTTCTAAAACGTTTTTTTTTCTCGATTTGATAGCAGCAAAATCATCAATAGTTTTATCGAAATTTTTTTTAATGACATTTTTCTGATCAACAATTTTAAGAAGGGCCCCTTGCGGAATACTGCACCGGGGCCCCGAGCTCATCGCTACGGCCCTGGTCACCGCTACTTTTTAATCTATACATCGATGACGTGAACAACATCATTAAAGACAATACAACTGTAGGGATAGTTATACAGGAGCAAAATATCAGTATGCTTAGATTTGCAGATGATATAGCAGTATTAGCTTTAAATAAAATGAAAGCGGTATTGACAAAACAGTATTGTATGAATATAAATAAAAGTAAAACAAAAATACTGGTATGCAAGGGAAGAAAAAGTAGGGAAAGAGCGAATATAAAGATAGGAGACGAAAAATTAGAAGAAGTGGCTGATTTTAGATACCTAGGAAGTCAGATA
>NW_020438918.1:899345-915478 GCF_000699045.2 Agrilus planipennis | reverse complement strand
ATGACTTTTACACACAATTACTCATTTGAATTAAGATATATGAGGCTATGCCAGTTCTATCTTATGATTAAATGATTGTTATTGTGATGTTTTCCAATTTTATCAAATGAATCTTTTCTGTAGATGGAATGAAGTTTTCAACTGATTGCCATTTACCCACTGATACGTATTTGATACTGGATTTTGGTAGATGTTATCACTCTTGTAATATGAATATTAAATTAAATTACTTATGTCTCAATGTTACACCAAACATACATATGACAACAGGGTATCGATACACGACTCATACATTGCAACTTTGTGTTTATGAAAATGGTACAGCTGTTTGCATTAATGCAGCAATGAGCAATATTTCTCTAGAAATTATCTTTTTCTTCAAAAATTTATGAAACGTTTTCCTGCCAACAGATATTTTAAATCATCCTAAGTACACAGCTATAATAGCCACCCCGAAATGGAAATAAAGGCATCTCTCAAGGTTGACAGGCAATTATTCAATTCAAAATACCCATGTTTCGGGCGCAGGTATAAGCCTCATGGGGTACAACTTTCTTTTGTGACATTACAGGCCAAATCGTACGTTCACCCTGGTGCCTTTCACCCTCCTTGGCTCACTCGTCTCTCTCTTCCTTTCTTCTTAAAATGTTGACGAACAACTTTTCGATTTCGATGCTGGTTGGTGTTGCTGATGGCTGCCTTCAAGTCCTAACTACAATGACACACTACAAATAATAAAACTTTACGGACTGTTATATGCATTAGCATACCAACCAGCAAGGAAACAGGTGTAATGTAATAAGACATGCAGCCACCAGTAGTAGTAGTTACATCGTTGCATGCGTGGGCTCTCACCGGAACCGATAAACTAATAAGGTCGACGAAAAAAAGGGGTTGTAGATAGCTTTTTTTTCTTTAGGTTAATGTATGTTGTGTTTTAGTACCTACCTAGTTGACAGATAATTAATTAGACATAACGAGTTATTACCTGATAATAAATCTCAATGCCGTTCTCAATATTATACATCTAATTAATTAAGTATGAATATTCTTGTATACTCCTGTAAGGAGTTCCCGATGAGTGGACTTCGTGTGGCAAATGAAGTTGCAAAGAAGTGAGCAATGTCACCACTTGTTTTATAAGGGTGCGATAAGATAATCATCAAATACTGGAACTGTAGTTTCAGATGATAAACTTGTGGTTATCTGCCGGACAGTTGCAAGGAGAAAAAAATCTTATAAAAATTACAATGCCCAGCAGCTTGACAAAAAAGTCTTTTATTAGGTCTTATGCTGATTAATAAGTGCTGTCTTATAATTGTATTAATGCTGTCTCCTTATAAGTAGTCAAGCAGGAAGCAAAATAGGAAAGATGGAACCAATTCTTTTTAGTAGTAGAAATCTAATGATTTTTCACAATATTTGAGTTGAGAATACAAGGAAATTTTCCCAATTTTTCTACAGACTAGATTTTTGAACAGCCAACCTTTTTCGTTTCGTTTATGTTTCACAAGGAATCGCCACCCACGTTGAGAGAAGTAGTTATTTTTGATAGTACGCATGCAGGCACCTAATAAATTTTTTGGGAGATTTCCGTCGTATCGTACGTGACGTTTTAGGGGATTCCCCAAGTTGATTCGCTTGTCCATATATATATGCATGTGTGTAAAAATACGGATATTATTTTTTCATTAACTTAACCCATTTTTCTGGGGACTCCTAGTAATAATGTTTTCTGATAACGACTCATTTCCGTCACATAAATGGACTCATGAAATTTGGTATAATCGTTCAGAAGCCCCAGTAGACTAACGTATGAGTCTACAACAATATTACACACACACCTACGCCTGTCGGTTAAATATTTTATCATCCCATTTCTGGAATAACATGCTCAAGACTCAAGGGAAGTAAATATTATTTTTGCCCGGAGCGGATAAATTGCTAGAACACCCTGTATCTACCGTCTTAGACCAAAATACAACTTTATTAATTTCCTAATGACAATGATCACGACGTAATCAATAAGTTAAAGGGTGGTTTATAAGTTATTTCTAGCACATAATAAAGCAAACTTATGCATATAATGTATTAAACTTCGAGATGGTTGGGAAAAGGTTTTCATTAAGTCGAAGGGTGCGTCAGGCATCACCACTCACCGTCACCATTGTCCTTTATTTCCTTATTCCACAGGCGGATCCAAGGGTGGAATAGGAGAAATTCCCCCTACACCCTTCAAAATAAACATATTTTTTTAATGGAATAATCTTATGTACTCAATATATTTATTTTCTGAATTTTTAATTCTCAAAACTATACCCTCATTTATTAAAATTATCTATACTGTTTTAAAATGAAATTATTTTTTCTCCTGGAAATATTTCAAGCTTATTATAATGGGCGGGTAATTCCAAATGGTCGTTTGCAGAAGGTATTGAAATTCTCATTTTCGTGACGCAAACAATGCATTAAGTACCTGCGACGAATACGATACGAGTTAATTGGTGAGGAATTACCAAAACACACATACTTATTATAACAAGAATACGCATGCACCCACAAGTACGCGTACAAGGTGGTGGTGGTGGTGGTGCGACCCTGCATCAAACCTTTTCAAATGCATCTTTGTTCTGTCACGTTTATGAGAAGGAGAAATACGAGAACGAAGGGCGACGATGTTTTCAGGACGGTCGACAGCTGCTGGGCTGGTATAGGGTACCGTGCACACGCCACCGCCTGCCCTGTGTCTATGCCTCTCCGTACTGTTCGCATTCAAAAGCTCTCTCTTTCTCAGCAGGGAGCCTTTCCCTACGGCCAACTCAAATCCCTTTTTCAAATAGCGGACATTTTCTCCCTAGCGTGGTAGTGCGTTCTGTTGCCTGGATATTGCATTCCAGCCCTTCGTAGCGAACAGTCACGATATCGATCTCGCGAAGGGCCCTTTCCATCCAATCAGCAATGCTCTGCGGAAGAGGGGGCGAATCGACAACGACCGGCAAAGGCGATGCGGCGCGACGTGACGCGACGCGACGCGGCATATACATAGGTACGCGGTGTTGTAGCAGCAGTAGTAGTAGTTGTTGTAATAACAAAAGGTCGCCTCGTGACGTAATTCGGTTAACACTTTTGTCCGAATGATCGTGAACCATGGTGGTTGATGACGCCGTGAAAGACGAGATAGAGAAGGGTCAACATCACCGGGATGTGCGCGATTCGCATCGTATGTAGGTGACTTAACTCCATCGACCGCACTTTGTTTTTACATACTTACTGTATTGTCCGTATTTACAAACTTGATAACATTTCCATTATTAACACATATAGGAATAAAAGAAAAAGATAAGAGGTACAACTGTGAAGATAAGCTTTCCGTTTGGCATTAGCTTTTTTTGAACTAGGCACTTCAATGAATATTTGGAACTTATTCCTAAATACAGTGTAAACTCTTTATAACGTCACTCGATTTAATCGACAAACTCCTTAAAACGTCGAAATTGGTTGACTTTGGTTGATTTACATTGTTTTCCATACAATATTACACTCTATATAGCGTCACGTTCACTCTATTTAACGACAACAATGCGGCATTATAAGTCATTAAGCAGTACTTTCTAAGTTGCCGAAATAGATAAGAACTGCAGCTGTGTACGTTGTTGAAGAAGACGATCCTGTCCCTCCACCAAGCATCAAACAAGCACTTGATGCAGCGAAACTATTAAAAAAATACTTTTTATATAATCAAATTGATCCAGCAGTATCTCAAGATATGAGTAAGATACGTAACAAAATACAATTAAAATATTGGAGCAGCAAAAAACATCAGACGAAGATAACAGGCTATACGCAATGTATGAATAATAATGTTCGTGTGCAAAATGTGTACTATATTGGTAAATGCATATTATTATAGAATAGTAAAATAATATCTTTTATTTCTCTCCATTTAACGACCACTCTTTATAACGCCGAAAAATGTTCAGTCCCTTAAGTGTCGTTATATAGAGTTTACACTGTATTTAATTAAGTTTGTCAATTATACATTCTGTAGTTAAATGCTAAAAATCTACAGTTTCATACACAGAAATTAAATAAGCCATATTCCTACCAAATTTCAACATTCCACATCAATCTATCAGGGTTTTGATGATCCATTGACTAATCAATCGACGGGCAACAAATGGATCTTATAAAGGCTCTGTTTTTTCGTTTCGCTGGTAGTATCCACCACATAGGACAGGATTGATGAAACCCCTGACGGTCTTCATTTCTTAATTTTTTGTGTTAGTCAATAAATGTAACACTAATAATCGAGCGTGTCCTAACCAGTTTTTTCTGAAAAGGAATTCAATTCCTTCTATCTCTTAAATTACAACTCTTGACAGAAAAACTAAGTATATAAATTAGAAACTTTTATTTTATTATTTTTCTAAAATTACAAAATTTTTTGTCAATCACATCAACAAAAAATCAGAACATGTACTTATCGAATATAAAATGATACGGATAATTCCCAGGTGGGAAAAGATGCTTTTCGTTAAAAAAACAAATCAAAATCGCAAAATAAGTCATAAATCAGTCCATCGAAAAGAACTGCTGCTCATCATAGTTTGCATGCAGTCCTGATACTGAGAAATATATGTATATAAATTACTCAAGCCGCAATTCCATACCCAAGGGAAATGTGCCACATGTGCGTTATTTTTTAGGTATCGACTTTTTGACATGCAAGTCACGAAAAAAAGAAAGACAAACTAACGAAATAAGGGCTCTAGCGACAGACAAAGATCGATGACCAATGCTCGAACAAAAGGGATATACGAGGCCAATAATCCAATTTCGAGTTTTGACGGATTCGTTAACTTTTATATTGGCTTCGTGATGTTACAATCGGGAAGACTTCAGTCGCGGTAAAATGAAATTTGGATAAGATGCTTAGTGAGGTGAATAACATTTGCATTTGTACGTATTCCAAGGAACCCAATGTTTAGGGAACACATACCACGTTATATTTATAATGGGATAAAGTCAGGAAAGACTGTTAGCCTCATGAGATACTTTGTAGACACTTACATCAAATATTTTTAACAGAAACAGTAGCATTTTATGGAAAACCATCCACTACAAAAAATGTGGAGATACTTGTAATAGAATTGATACTTTTCGACCATCACCACCGACAATTTTAGAGCAAATGCCTTGGTGAATGTTAGCTGAAGATTGAACGCCATTCGTTTCTTAACTCAAGTGACTACACATCTCATCAAAATTATTCAGGGTTGTTTAAATTTTGTGGATTTAAGGGTCTATAAACGACACATAAAGAAACGTTTTTTCTTATCTCAATTCAGCATCTTCAAAAATAGAGCTAAAATCTTGAAGATATCCTCCAAAATGTTTGTTGGACTTCTGTATACATATATTTTTATTCTCAACCTACTGTTTATAGATTTGGACGCACTACACATACATATACGTATATATAGTTTCAGCCGTACTACATAATGTACTGTAAAGAAGAATTTGTTAATTAACGGCTTCCTAATCCTTTGCTGATTTGGAGCAACCGGAATTCATTATGCGTACATTATTTTTGCCTGCACTAACGAGCCAGTTGAGCATCTACGCCTTTATCCAATAAAGGATAATAACGTCAGCACAGTAAAAGCTCACAACCTAATTCAGGTTTTCAGCTCAAAAATTCTGTACAAGAACATTTCTAACCGTTATATCCACTTAAAATGAATAAGACCTCGCAGTAATGAGCACGTCATTTTGTAACGCCTTTCACTCCTCCTAGATTAGATGTACTTAAAGAACGAAATAAAATCTTTTATTTTGAATTTTCCATTCCAAACCACTAAGGTGTTACAAAGGACTTGTTATTTGTTCATCATCCTGTTTAACCATCACATTCTCTGCATAAACTATAGTTGGTCCTTACCTAGACGTGTAACAAAAAAGCCCCTAGAACTATCATCATGATGACTTGACTGTTCCAGTGACATATGGTCGGTCGTCATCGTCGTCTTTCTTTTTCCTTCGAAAAAAAAAAAAACATTCGTTCCATGGAGAATTGGCAGGCAGCATGAGCATTCCACGGTCGGAAATAAACGTTCCGGACGACCTCGATCCAACGAAACCCGAATAGAGCGTTCGCTTAAGGGATAAAATAACTTGGTACGTCGCCGCTCAGCAGGGGTGCTGCTGTGTGCTGCTTCGAAGAACGTTTGGGGTGGGTTGCACATACTAATCATTTCAGAACCCTTGTCACGGTACTGAAAATCGATCATTAAAAATGGCTGACTGCTATACGACCATGGGTTTCATTTTGTTGCTTGCACAAAGGGACTTGTAATCTTCTTCCATACCATTTGCACCATTAGTGACTCAGGTCATTAATAATAGCATGCCCTACGTGTGCTTTTGAAAGCCCATAAATACATTCAGGTACCTTTGCACACTTTTAAATGGGTGTGTAAAATTAATATTTTCCTACATTTGCAAGAAAATCAAAAAGAATTTTTGCTACATTTGCAAGAAGAATATGTCGAAGTAAAGTAAATAAAACGCTAAAACTGATGCCGGATGAGGATTCCATCGGAAATGGAAGGACCTCTGAAGAAAGAAGTTCACCAGTCCAACCGACAACGGCCTTTAGATCTGAATCAGGACAATATCAGTTCACCTACTGGCTGCGAAAGCCATTATCAATTCGTCAAAACACTAAAAGCTAACATTCTATACAAATCCGTTTAAAAAACATAAAACGCTTTTCGACATGCATGGTCTCATCCTTACCCACATTTAAAACTCAAGGTGCAATCCATTTCAGGACTATTCGTTAATTTAAGGTTGACTTCACTAAATCTGGTTTCAAAAATTGTACTCGATGCCCAATAGTAGTCTTCCAAGACTTTGGGTACCTATATCTACCTATGTAAATAGGGATATCCACTTAGAGAGGTGGTTAAATATTATCTTTAACAAGAAAAAACATTTTAAGATGTCTTTACTGTTTGGAATATCTTTACAAATTCATTAATGTTTATGAAAATCGGTAAATGTTGACATAGCTAGGCTGTTTTCAGAGAAGATAAACAGTGGATACCTACACTCTTAAAACAAAAAAGCCATTTCAATAATTTCTTAACGTAAAAATCAATATAATTAGCCCATTATTTCAAAAAATATTTTAATTAGTAGGTAGGGTACATTTTAGTTAAATTGAAACTATAATCCTGCTGTTTTCGGAATCGCTAAACTTCCAGGAATATTTCACAAGTACCTATCTTTGTCCACACTAATCACTCTTCGATATTGCTAATGATTCCTAATGTTTACTCTGATAATTATATGAGGCACCAATAGCAATAAATATTCTTCCATGAATTTGCTGATACAATACACTGACCGTAAGAGGATTTGTAATAAAAGTCCAAGACCGTCGGAAGGAATGTTGCCACCAGATTAAAATTCTGAGTACTGGTTCACGCTTCACAGCTGTCTTAGCTCTAATAACTCTAGCTATCATATAAAAAACGTCTAGCCGACCAAGGTAGACACATTAATGAAACGTAATATTTTCGGTGGATTGCGATCTCCTGTTCGGCTTTGATCGTCAGTAGGTCAGTGGCCCCTATCAGCTGATCAAAGATACTATCTGTCCTGCAAACATTTACTGCCTTCTCCGAATTCGTTGTCTAGAGACCAATGAAAGCGTTGAATGAAAAGCTTGAACCCGTTCATCTCATTTTTGAAAAAATATTGACTAAAAACCTTAACTTTAAGTTATCAATAATGTTTCAATAACAATTTTTTATCAGCAGCCATCATTAGTTCCACTGAAACCGTGGAAATAAAAATTTTAAATTTTTGTTCTCATTACCTCCGAAGATTGATTGTGTGTGTGTCAAAATAAAATTTGGAGCTTTTTTCCATCATCATCATAAGGTCGTCAATCCTAAGATTGGTTGATCACGCACTTCCACTCTTTCCTATCCTGAGCTAATCTTCGCATTTCCCTAAAACTAGAACAACCCACATCCTTAACTATTTGCGAACAGTAATCCAATCTGGGTCTACCTGTACTCCTCCTAACTCCCGTTTCTGCTTCTAATATGTCTCTGACTAGACTCTCATGCCTGAGAAGGTGTCATACAAACCTATTTTTATTGACTTACATTAGAGTAGAGATATAAAGCAATGGATAGCGCAGGGTCGAGTATCCATTGCTTTATATCTCTACTCTAATGTAAGTCAATAAAGCAATGGATAGCGCAGGGTCGAGTATCCATTGCTTTATATCTCTACTGCTTCGCCGCCCTGACTTATCTGCCTTCCTAGATAGTTAAAATTAGTCACTTTTTCTAATTTTTCGTCTCCTATCTTTAAATTCGCTCTTTCTCTACTTTTTCTTCCCTTGCATACTAATATTTTTGTTTTACTCTTGTTTATTTTCATACAATACCGTTTTTATTTTATTTAAAGCTATCTCTTCCTTGCTAGATGCTAATACTGCTATATCATCTGCAAATCTAAGCATACTAATCTTTTGCCCCTGTATATCTATCCCTACAGTTGTGCTGTTTTTAATGATGTTGATCGGTGACAGTGTGCATCACTATTTGACTCCCTTCCTAATATTTTTCTTCTCTTTTTAGCTTATTTTTGTAATAAATAATAAATAATAAACGAACAACTTTTACACAAGAGTACAAGAAGAGGAAGTGATAGAAGGACACTCGTCGAGAAAAAATAAGTTCTTATGTAGGTGCATGTCGAAATGAAAAGGTGGATGGCTACTGTTATACGTTAATAGTACCCATAATATCCACATGTGCGCGTTGCGTTGAAGAGCGAAAAAAATAGTCGAAGTACCTGTTACTACAAAGTTCAATAAACGTATAAACTGTTGCAAACGTTCAAAACAGTCGTGCATTTAGTACCTCACTCACCAACTAACTAGTAACTCACGATCAGGTACGCGATATAATACGCTGCTAAAGCAGATGATGTTTCCGTTTCAAGGCACGTACTTCTTAGGAAAGTCCAAGTCCAAGTCCAACGTCCTTCAAGCTTGCCGCCTGTATAGTTAGCAGGAGACCTTTCTTTTTAGTTTACTTTTCGTCTTTTAGAACGACAACTTGGCTCTACGCCCATACTATGGCATCTAATCCCAAAGAATTGACGGAAATGAACGAGAAAGACAGAGAAAGAGCAATTTTATTTTTGAAGGTCATATCAGACTTAAATTCCACGATTTTAGAAAGATGGGCTACAATTGAATAATATAAAAAGTTGTTAATTGCAAAATTGAAAGGTCTACCTAGGTGCATACACTTAAGAGGAGACAGGTAAAAAGTCTAATGAGAAAAGAACTTCGAAAATCCGAGTTCTGCATAATGTTACCTAGTATAGATTACACTCAAAAGATTTTTTAATACACAAATTACCAAAAAGTTAAATAGATGCCGTAAAACAGTTTTGTATCACCTTCAGGTGATTATGGATAACGCTAAATAATAGGACTCATACTCTTACAGGCAGATATAGTAAAAAGTGAAAACAATAACCCCGACCACTATGCTAATTGGTGAAGGTTCCTAGCGCTATCTTTTAGTACAGAATTGGCAGAGACAGCACTGTATGAAGTAATGAAGCTATAAACAAATATGTGTTTTTTTTTCGAAAATCTCAAAAGCAAAAGCTCTGCATGTGAAGGCAGTTCATTGTTGGATAGCAAATAGCATGCTTTCATACTAATCTGTTCGTAACCAATACAAACTTAATGGTGTTTATAGTTACATACTTAATTATTACATACCCATATGCACTTCGAAATACCTTTCCATTATCAATTATCTAACAAAAACAATAATTAACGTAAGAAAATGCATAATCAGCAACAGTTTCACTTAAAAGGGTAGCAGTTCTTGTTGTTTAGTTTATTTACTTACATATAATGGTGATTGTTTATCTGAATGTAATGTTTAGCTGCTGGGTGGTCTTTTTATGATTAAATAATCATAATGATAATGAAGTGAAGTGAATTTTGTGAAGTGTCCATGCTTATACATCTACAGCAGCTACATTTCTTCAAGAATAGTTTACCAGAATTCTTACTGTATCTAGTTAGAAGTTTCGAGTTGCCCATTACTGTCTATAAGTGGCAAGTTTGGAATTTGAAAAATATTTTTTTTGTTGATTTATTCCCACTAGCTACTAATGTTGGTGGACGCCAGAGGCTAGGACGGCAAACTTCTTCAGTCTCCTTTAGGAATCGTGGGAATGGGTGGATGGTGAGAGAAAGATAAGATGGGTGAAAAGGAAACTACAGAAAAACTTGGATCAGCTCAAAGGAATCAGCAGGTCCTTACAGTAAAGAATCATAACCACGTTTACAGGGAGAGACAAAATATCTTCTTTAACGATAAAAAACGAATTTGACTTCTGGATTGAATGTGTTGAACAAAAAAGTTATGAACATTTTCCTCTTCTAAATAGATTTCTTGAAAATAAACAGTAATATGCAACCTCAGATGTGGTATTGAACCTCAAGAAATCCTTGAAAGAATATATAACAGAGGAGTTACAGAATTGCCACTGAGTACAGAATCCATTCGCGAATCAGACTAAATCATCAATGTTCACAGAGTTGGAGTATGAAAACTTGACCGATATTAAGAATGCAAATTTGAATCAACCTCTGGATCGAATTTAATGATGAATTTTATTATTTTCTTTATTCCTTGCGAGCTTTTCAGCTTACGACATGTACGCAATAAGGGGTCAAGTGTCTTAGACATAAAACTATTGTCAGTGTATTTTTTTGTCGTGACGGGTTCCGCTAAAAAAAAGTGGTCAAAAAGGGTTCCGTAGCAAAAAAAATTGGGAACACTGCTATGGGCTATATGCCGCTCGGCAGTGGAGTTTACATTCGTCCATCGCTTTAGATCGTTCAAGTCAGCTGTTCAGCTGTTGCCCCTCGCCAAGTTGTTCGTCGCCTTACCGCTCCTTTCCCCGTTACACTTTTCCTCGTAACCGTCATCCAATCCATCTCCTCACAAGTACAAAGGCTTACTCGAATCGTGGCAGCAGTTCTCCCCAGCTTCAGCTTCAGCCCACTCGCCCGCTACATAGCCGCCCGTCTGCCGCGGGTACCCCTCTGCTCGCTATACTCCCCCATCGCCTAGGCAACAGCAACAGCAGTGCGCACACATTGAGAACAGTTCGACCGAAGCTTTTAGGAGATTACGGACGGGAATTATTTAGATGCCTTATATTCTTGTGGTGTTCGTTTTGTTTTCGGTTTTGTTCTACGACTGCATACCAACAACTGCATCAATTGGTCGAGTGGAATGGAGATTGGTGTTCTTTGCTACCCGTACCGAGTGTTTGTAATTAGATTTTCAGTGATTAGTGGCCAGTGTCTTTGACCGACTCGTAACATTTACCCTCATATCGATTTTGATGAATTTTTGTTTAAACTATTTTCGAAAATTCTACTAAATATAGATAAGTAAGCTGTGATTTTCTAAGTAACTAATTTAGAGGATTCACTTCATTTTCTCGTTAACATAATTCATCACATTCCTATGTTGTACGCCTTTGATATACTTTCCATATTCGCAAAAATTCATTTTTGGAATTCGTACCTGGTTGAGAGTTTAATGGTGAGGCAAAAAAAAATGGTATTACTAAATTTTTTTATTTATAAAATTTTATTCGAAAGTTGTTACTAAACGGATCATTAGTGAATATTAATATTTTATATGCCAATGTTGATATAAAGAAGTAAAAAGTATTTAAAGCAGAAATCCTATTTCACTAATTTAGTAGGTGCCTAGGTAAAATGCTTTTCCTTTACAGAAATAGGCGTTAAAAACATTTGTTCTGTGAAATTGTGAAAGTATGTCATAACAGACATAAACATCCAAGTTATTATCATCATTTTGTGAGAATATAAGGTGAATCTTTTAAATTTACTCACATCAGGTAAAGATTTTGTTTAGTGCATTGGGAGTGAATAGCAGGTAGCTAGAACCCACGCAGTACTACTGGCCAAAATCACCGAGATTGCAATTCCAAAACTTTTTAAACGTCACCCTAAAATGTGAACTCTAAAGACTGTCAATAATGTAATTCCCACCTAACATTAGGTCCACATATTTTTATTGGATCAAACCTTATTTGTAGATACACATTGTTAATTGTATAATACATTAATATTTAATATACGATAACAGTTATGTAATTGCTGCTCATTGAAATAATAAATAAATAGGTAGTTGCTGTTAATGATGATCAATAACGTTTTGTAAGTAAAATTAGGTAGATATTAAAATTGAAAACTTTTTGAAATTTTTTCTCACTTTTCGACATTGGCAGATAAAAAATTAATATTTTAGACGCATCAAAGACAAGTGCGATATTCTGAAAAAGTGGTAAAAAAGTACAAACAGCACAGCAAACAACATTGGCATATTATAAAATGTATCTTTTTTCAGTAGCTCTTAAAAATAAAACAGTACTTTTTGAGAATTTGAAGTTACAAATGCACGAGTCAATGAGTTTTTTCTTTCTTTTGGAGTAGCACATAATTCTCTTTTTAAAGCATTTTCGTTTTTTTTTTTATTGAATTTGTGTCTTGAAGTTCAGGTCGTAGTACCTATACCGATTAATTTTATGCTACCTCTGTATTTCTTCTGCGTTCCGGTTCCATATTTCATTGAATTTATAATTGACAAAAAATTATTCTCTGAGTGGTCTTTTTCTGGTAGCTATTCCAAAACATTTCCTATTTCGTAAAAACAATTAACATCTTAAAGTTTTGGTTAAGTAACAATCAACATAGACGACAGGTAAGTATATATAGTTATTATTTTGTCGTTAATTAAGTGCTTATTGTTCCAATGGCAGTAAATTATTAGGTCCGTATTTAATATTATTTAACTGCAGGTACCTACCTACATAAAATTAGCATGTTGTTTTGAATGAGATTCTAATATTACAATAAAATGAAGTTTCTGATGACTTATTAATTATTTAATTTATGATCTGGTAAATTATTGCAGTATATTAGAAACAGCTCGAAGTTTGATTATTATAAATAAGTTTAATTTAGAGTTACCACTGGTACACCATCGTTCTATTAATAACGTTCTAGATGTAGGATACGAAGAGAATAGGGTGCTGTTAGTAATTAGATTCTTTATTTCTTCCAAACATTAAACAGATGTTACTTGGAACCTGTTATTAGATCATAAACAGAAATAATGTTCTACCATCTACCGGAACAGCCACTTTTACAATTAACGTTGTTCAATAATGTCCACATCTGTTCATATTGCCGTTATTAAACGAAACAGGCAGTTTGTTACCTATGAGAACAACAGAATCTACCGTCTACAACAGTGTTCACAACCTGAAGCGAGGAAACTATCGTACCTGTAGCGTAGAATTATCGTACATGGAGCAAAATTATCGTACTTTTCAAAATAATCACTATAATTAGTAAATTACTCGTATTAATCGGGTAAAAAGACAGACCTGAACTACCTCCACCCTTTAAATTAAAAATCAATAATAGAAAAATACATAAATATAACAAGATATAGACAGTCGAGGTATGTTAGTGGGGTGTTTTTGACCTTAGGCTATGGTTAGTGACTACATGACTACAATCACAAAATTGTGGATGGGGAGACCATCGACCCATCTGGTGACCAACACGAAGGGATGTTACCTGCCGAGGAAAAACCTACATAACGTTCTTTTATTGCAGGCACGTTCTTTTAAATTTAACACTGCCTATAACAAAAATGTTTATAGCGCTGTGAGCAGAAAGAAAAAGAAATATTCGCGAATAAAAAAAAGTCTTCGTGATATTGTCTGAGAGGGTAAGAATAAACTAAATTTTGAATGCATGAAAATTATCGTACAATCTGCGTACGATAATAATATGATATCGTACATCGTACGTAGGCATGAAATTATCGTATGTGTACGATAATTATCGTACGGTTCCGAACACTGTNAATAGCAGGTAGCTAGAACCCACGCAGTACTACTGGCCAAAATCACCGAGATTGCAATTCCAAAACTTTTTAAACGTCACCCTAAAATGTGAACTCTAAAGACTGTCAATAATGTAATTCCCACCTAACATTAGGTCCACATATTTTTATTGGATCAAACCTTATTTGTAGATACACATTGTTAATTGTATAATACATTAATATTTAATATACGATAACAGTTATGTAATTGTTGTTCATTGAAATAATAAATAAATAGGTAGTTGCTGTTAATGATCGTCAACAACATTTTGTAAGTAAAATTAGGTAGATATTAAAATTGAAAACTTCTTGAAATTTTTTCTCACTTTTCGACATTGGCAAATAAATTAATATTTTAGGCGCATCAAAAACAAGTGCGATATTGTGAAAAAGCCGTAAAAAAGTACAAACATCACAGCAAACAACATTGGCATATAATAAAATGTATCTTTTTTTATTATTTTTTATTTATTCACGAATATCTAATTTGACCCCTTCAAAGTAATCCCCACCAGATATTATACACTTGTGCCAACGTTTTTTCCAATTCTGGAAAATCATTTTTTGTGATCTTGTTCAGCGCCTCATTCGCTGCCGTCTTTATCTCCTCAATCGTACTGTAGCGTCGTCCTTTCATGGGTCCTTCAATTTCGGGAACATAGGGGGCCAAAAATCTGGGGAATACGTTGGCTGCGGTATTATTAGTGTGTTGTTTTTGGCCAAAATTCGCGCACAAACAACAATGTATGAGCAGGGGCGTTATCATGGTGCAAGAGCCAATTATTGTTCTTCCACAAATCCCCGCGTTTCTGGCGGATTGCTTCGCGCAAATAGCGCATTACTTGAAGGTAATATTTCTTATTGACTGTTCTCTTGATGCACCACGCCCTTGCATTTGAAGAACAACGTCAGCAAAATCTTCACATTCGACGTAACTTAACACGCTTTTTTCGGTCTTGACTCGTGCGGTTTCCATTGGGATGATTCAGCTTTGGTTTCCACGTCATAACCATAAACCCATAATTCGTCACTAGTTATAACCCCTGGAGCAAATATGGGTCGTCGCGGACAGAATCCAACAGCTCCTTAGTAACGTTCATGCGATGCTATTTTTGGTCGAAATTGAGCAATTTTGGTACTAATTTCGCGGCGACCCGTCTCATGCCCAAATCATTGGTAAAAATCGAATGACAAGAACCAATCGATATGTTTAGGTCCTCAGCAACTTTTCTAATTTAGATGATTGGTTAATACTATTTTCTTCACTTCATCAGTTTTCGTCTCGTGTGTCCGGCACGCTCTTCTTCGTTCACATCTTTCGGCACTCTGAGAACACTCTATACCACCGATGAACGTAGCTTCGGTCCAAGGTAGCTTCACCATATGCCACAGTCAACATTCGAAATGCGTCCGCGCATTTAATTCTGTTTTTCACACAAAATTTGATGTAGATGGTTTAAACCATTTTTTTGAATAGGTAAAATCGAAGACAAGCCGAATCACTGGCAAGCAAAGCAGCTGTCAAAAATTAATTGAACATTCAACGTGGCCGAACTTGTCGGTATAAGTGAGAGACATGAGTACCAACATAACACCAACAATAAAGTGAAAAAGACCATTTCACATAACTACATGTAGGGACCTATAATTTGAATGACCAGAAAGCAAAATATTTTAAGGATTCGTTTTTTTTGCATAGCATATAGCATGCGAAAAATTCCACTATATTTATTTTTCTTTGTACTGAAAGGGAGAGAACTGTTCGTAGCAATTTAATTTCCGTTTCGGAACTTTCGAGTCTTCCGAAACCACGTTATCGGAGTAGACGCAGCTGACGCACACACGAAAGCTCGCACGCACCCCTGTAGCAATTCGGGACAATCCAACCCCTCAAACTGTACCGCAGCATTTTCGTTTTCATTCTCTCTTTGCTTAATAAGAAGCACGTTCAAACTAAAATATGTATGTGCGTATTATTAAGGTGACCATATTTTTTTATTTTAAATCCGGGACGGGAACTTGTAGCGGGGGCGGGGGTAGTTAAGTTAAATAACTTAAATATGATTTTTTTAATAA
>NW_020438918.1:868918-898322 GCF_000699045.2 Agrilus planipennis | reverse complement strand
GCTTTTCCATTTTTACGAAAACCACAGAGGCGTCTTGTTCAGCGTGCTGTCAAACCTACACTAGCAAGGAGATCGGGCTGAAACTATAGCTACAAGCTATCCAAGGATGGTACTATAGAATGTCACCTCAAGGTAGGCCTAGTGGCGTCATCTCTTGGTTAGGCCGGAAACTTATCAATCCACCCTCGTATGTATATAAGTATTCATAAGTACATACATGAAATAAATGCGTACATATTGGTATATGTATAACCGTTTATCAATATCATTAGAGAAAATCAAATAAAGCCTAAAATTAGCCGACCGTGAAATTAGCTCATAATGACTTCATACATTCTAAATAATACCTAATAACTACTAATAAACTCATAAAAATACCTAGTAAAATAAAATCCTTAAATTAAAAAATAATGTTCTCCGTAACTATTCCTCTGCTGTTGAAACATTTTGTCCATAATTACAAGAACGATTTATAAGCTTTTTTTGACAATTATTTATTGTCCTCTAAAATTTAGTATTTTATCAAGCATCAGATTGTAGAAGAATTTCCGTATGTGTAACACTTGAAGTTAAATTGACAAAAATTAAAATATTATCCAGTAAAAAGCTCTCGAGTAACAGGTTAACTCCGATAAACTTGAAAAAACTTACTATTATCATCATACTAAAGGAACGTAGACATGTGAAGTCCTTTTTCCTAAATAAAGTGTCAAAAAATACATTCTTGTTCTGGACCCTACTCAATAATTTTTCCTTTCAATATTGACTAACTAACTAATTCTATATGATATATGATATTAACGTATGTAAAGGTATAAACACTTACCAAAACATTTACTTGATAATTTTGTAGTACAGGAGAGGAGTTCTGAAATAGAAATAACAACAAAAATTAAAAATGAATGCATTAGAAAAGAAAACAATATTAAATCGAGTACTTTATTATCTTAGCATTAATGTATTCTTCTACTTTTAGTTAGGTAGAGACTTCTTTGCAATTTAGGTAAAAGAAAATTTAAAACAAAAGTTCCTGAGATAGGATTGGAAACATTAGTAGGATTGTCGTTGGTAAGTGGCCAATAAAAGTTGGATGAAACTTAGGGAAACGATGGTCAATTAAGACAGGCGAAACTAAGAAGATCTATCATGTTATAGGTAGTTCAATACATCTAAATTTGTGATTTTTCATATCTACATATGAATCTAGCAGGCTAAATAAGAAATAGGAACTACATTCATACATAAACTGACATTACAGTATCAGATTTCAGAAATAGCTGGAAACTCGTTGAGATACGCTACGCTAATATGCTAATCAAAGCTTTTTTCAGATTTTGGAGATATCCTATTAGAAAGCGACGAGTGGATGCTTCAAAAGGAATAAATAAACTAAATAGGAAACTCACCGCCCTTACGATAATTACCTACCACAAAACCTTTTCCTTGCGGACACATGTTTCAACCAAACTCAGTGTCGCACAATGCCCATATTATAAATTGACGAAACACGTTCTAATATAACTAGGGCGAGTCCTCTTTTACAAGTTTTATTTATGAAATCCTCAGTTTATATTTTAAGAACGAAATCCCATGTCTCGATAATAATGCCTAATAATTAATTGTAGACTTTACAGTTTGATTGCGACATATACATGGGTATAGGTATGGGTATAGGGAGTCAGGCAGGGATGCACACAGGCAGGGATGCACACTGTCACCGCTACTTTTTAATCTATACATCGAAGACGCCATCAACATCATTAAAGACAGTACAATTGTAAGAATAGATGTACAAAGGAAAAAGATTAGTATGCTTAGATTTGCAGATGATATAGCAGTATTAGCATCTAGCAAGGAGGACCTAGAGATAGCTTTAAATAAAATGGAAGCGGTACTGACAGATCAGTACTGTATGAAAATAAATAAAAGTAAAACTAAAATACTGATATGCAAGGGAAGAAAAAGTAGGGAAAGAGCGAATATAAAGATAGGAGACGAAAAATTAGAAGAAGTGGCTGATTTTAGATACCTAGGAAGTCAGATAAGTGAGGATGGAAGGAGTAGTAGGGATATAAAGCAGAGGATAGCGCAGGGTCGTGTCGCCTTTAATAAAAAGAAGTCACTTCTATGCTCGCGAACGGTTAATTTAGAAATTCGAAAAAGGTTGTTAAAGGTGTATGTTTGGAGCACGGCGTTGTACGGGTGCGAAACATGGACAGTGGGAGCGGCGGAAAAGAAAAGGTTAGAAGCGTTCGAAATGTGGTGTTATAGGCGGATGATGAGGATATCGTGGGTAGAAAAGGTTAGAAATGAAGAGGTATTGGAAAGAATAGGAGAACAGAGGACTCTATGGAAGTCAATAAAAAATAGGCGAGATAGGTTGGTAGGACACCTTCTCAGGCATGAAGGTCTAGTCAGAGACATATTAGAGGCAGAAACAGGAGTTAGGAGGGGTAGAGGTAGACCTAGATTAGATTACTGTTCGCAAATAGTTAAGGATGTGGGTTGTTCTAGTTTTAGGGAAATGCGAAGTTTAGCTCAGGATAGGAAAGAGTGGAGGTACGTGTCCAACCAGTCTTAGGACTGATGACCTTATGATGATAGGTATGTTATAAACACACCCCCCTACATGAAAGTTTTCTTTGAAAAATCGTACTGATTAGCAATTGTACAACGTTGCAGAACGATAGGGTCGTTTTGAATTCCGCGAACGCATAGTGTTTGCAATATGACCTGAAATATGTATGGAAGCAGGTTCGAAAGTAACGGACACGTTTTAGCACTTTACTCTTCCTCCATTCTTCCAGCAGGTCGTAAAATACAAATGTTCAGATAGAGAGAGAGAAACCCAAGTCAAACGACTTTGGCTCTGTCGTACCTACGTTACGTTCCAAACTGCCGCATGAACAGTTACCCTGTATTCGGGATACTGTAATATTTGGAATAAATAAGATTTAAAATTGAAATGCACGACCATAAAAGGTGTGTCAACTCTTACAGATATTATTATGTTTATTCTCATGGCATCGTATTTGCATTTAATGCGAGCAAACAAGTCATTCCGATAAGAAAATACGGGGTAGTATTTTCTTGTTCAAAACTGAGATCGAGACATTTTATACGATGGCGATGTTAAGTTTTTTGAACCGTTTATAGGCAGGTATAAGAAAAAACCCTTTTTTTCACTATTCTTTCCAAAATAACATAAAATTTCAGATTGACACAGTTAATTTATGATGTAAACTAAGTGAATATTTGTTCATTCTCCATTCTTCCAAAATTAATTTTCGGACTGGTGAAATTGGATCATATATCCATTAATAAAACGCGATTAAAAATTTAAAACAGCCATTATACATTTCACTTAAAAGACATTTCTTTAACAGAACAAAATTCCACATTTTTAATTTAAATTTTGCCACACTTTAAGTCCAGCTAGGACTACCCCAGGGTAATTCAGACCCGATCGGTATTATCGGAAAATAATGAAAATTTATATATGAATAAATAACCAGTCGTGTATACCTACACGCCTATTTATTTTTATATATGCACATGTGGTTTTGACAAGTAAATAGTAGACAAGATATACGTTTCTCGACTTGTTCATCTTGGTATGGACTCGTATCTCATCATCTCGTTCTTGATATTGTCTTCGTTTTCAATACGAGACAAGATCAGTGGAGCAGCTAGCATAGTATGGCTAGGTAGTGCAGTGTACCGGACCCTAATCATCAATTGGGGGGGGGGGCTTTTCTTATGATATAGCCGTTTTTGAAAAAATTCAAATATTTTTCATTATTTTTCAGACTGAATTTTTAAAATGCCGGAGCAGGTGTGTGATTAATGATATCAAAGAGCATTGAGACCAACTTTCAAGGATAAATTTGAAGACAACCAAAAATGTTCTATTTACAAGTTTTGCCAACCCTTAGGGGTTGAATTTTAAAATATTTTTCATTATTCCTTGTATGCATCATAAAAATTTCAGTTGACCAGGTCCAAGAATTTACCCTGGACGTTGATGAGTCGGAAAGTCAGGACTTTTTAAACATACATAAAGATCACAAAAAGCTCTGACATGCCAAAATGTTTCCTTGAACTGTTACTTATTTCAACAAGTTCGCATTCACGTTTTGTTGTGCGAATGACGATAAATTGACATGAAATATGGATCAAAAGCAAATGTTTGAGCTTTTTCCGCTGATTTATTTATTGTGGGGGTCGACAGCCTAGAATACGAATTGCATCATTTGTACAAGCACACGTTCAGTCAAGTCAGCACTTGTAAAACAAAAGTATCACAGCAAAAATTTATGTTCGCATCTGTACCATTATTCCAGGGAAGATTATTGTGATGTAGTTGATATAAGAATGATATTCCCTCTTAATACTAATTGTATTAAGCTCTATTCAGCAATAACACGTACTTGTAAGGACAACTGTAAGATATTTGCTTACTTTCAGCAGCTAATTAAAAAAATATTGGTAAACGTCTAGATGATGGCCCCTCTTAAGGGGGCGGGGGTGGGTGGAGAGGATGGTCACCTGAGTAAAACCCCATAAAAAATTTTGCGGCAGTCTCACCCCCATAAAAAGTTATGGGGGTTGAAAGCTGATTATTTTGACAATTTTCATACACTATAATTCAAATAAAATTCAATAAAAAAATTATTTTCAAGCGGGTGGAGGTGGGGGATCGAAAGAGGGTGGTCACTTGAACAAAACCCGATAACCTAACCTAACCTAACCTACCCTATTGATAAAGATATTTAAATAATGTTTTATATAACTTTCTCAATATTTTTATGTATTTTTCATTAGTTTTACCTTTGAATATTGTTTAAGAATGACTATATAAATATTTACATGCCTAGAAATGTATAAAAATTGGCATATTTATTAATTTTGAACCCCCATAACTTTTTATGGGGGTGAGACCGCCACGAACTTTTTATGGTGGGGGCCATCATCTAGACCTTTACCAAAACATTTTTATTAAAACTCATGACTCACTCATTATCATTTTTCAGAATAAAAGATTGAAATTTGGTTTTTGTTAATTTCGTGGCAGGGGTTACTGTCGTGGAGTTCTTATTTCAACACCCTTGCTAGTCGGGTCTCAACTGATCGTGTCCTTCTGCAGCAACTTAACAGTGTATTTACGTTTTTTTATAAATTTCTTAATTACAGTGTTGTTATGCTTCATAATTACTGTTTTGTGCGAATTTTTGTCATGCATACTAATTACGTAATTACAGACATATAAGCAAAGTTCAAATTGAACTGTTCAATATCGGTAGAGACTTATAAATAAACAAGATAAATGTGGCGACATACAGTTAGCGTGGAATGAGACAATAATAATGCCTCACATTGCTTATCAAACGACCTTTGCATTTAAATGTGAGTAATATAGAGATAAGTATTAAATAACAAGTGCTTGAACTGTTATGTTTACTGAAGTATGTATAGTGAAACCAAGTACCTACTAAAAGACTTAAAATTTTCTTATTTTTCCCAGACTTCATCAAAAGTAAAAAACCATAAATATAACAAAAAAGGAGAGTTCAGATAAAAGATGCCGCAAAGCTCAATTATGTAATATAAACATTTTTTTTTAATTTTTAACTAAACCAATTAAATACATTCATATAGAAGCACTTGTTGACGTTGACCATTCCAGGCATGTTGACTCCACAATCGCTAGGATTCTGCTTTTCTCAGGCATGGCAGAAAACTAGAATCCGATGATTTTGAGGAACAGGAAAAACCTTAAAGGGCGAAAAACTTACAATCTAATGACATAATAGCGCGTATAATCACTTCAGGCCTTTCGAAAATGCCTCCTTTACAACCCGAAGAAGAAGAAGACCACTGGTCCGCAATTTCCAGCAAGGGTAGGTCCCTTTGTTTCCATTCCAAATCTGTACCGTTCAATGCTGAAGAAATTTATTCGATAGATCTGTGCTGACTACAATAACAGAACCCATTTTTAGCAGGATGGAACCACGGCACATAGAGGTAGGTTCTCAAAAGAGACAACGGAGCATTTTTCCGAGAAAATGTTACTCGGATGATATCGACTATCCTCCAGGCTCTGTAGATTACCAGACCTACCTCTAGGGACACCTCAACATCAACAGTTGAAGTCCCACAAGAAAGCATCCGACGCGAAATCGTCAGCCTCAACCCAGATCATGAGGTCATGATTGCAAGAATGTCTGGCGCTGGACGCCATTTAAGCAGGATTATTTATGATCATCGTCATCATCATCATAAGGGAATTAGTTCTAGTCGTAAGATTGGTTGGATCTTCGCATTTCCTTAAAACTAGAACATCCCATATCCTTAACTATTTGTGAACAGTAATCTAATCTAGGTCTACCTCTAATCCTCTTAATTCCTGTTCCTGCTTCCAGTATGTCTCTAACTTACCCTTCATGCCTGAAAAGGTTTCTTATCAACCTATCTCGCCTATTTCTTATTGACTTCCATAGCCCTCTGCTCTTCTATTCTTTCTAATACCTCTTCATTTCTAACATTCTCTATCTATGTTATCATCATTCGACTGTAACACCGCATAATATATGTTTAAATAAATAATTTTAAGTTCGCATTTACTCGAGTGTTTATTATTACGTAGTTGAAGTGTAAAATCGGACATCCTGAATTTGTAGGTGATGATGGTGACTGACGTTCTTTCTTCTTTTTCAAATAACCCCTTCCCGTTTCAGGAATCCGCGATTTGGAGTTCGTTTGGTTTAGAATCGTAACCGAGTCATCATTTCGGGCAAGTTTATGCAATGTTTAAACAGTCGTGTAATCAGTCGCCGCGTGCATACATTTACATGACACGTAACAGTAGATGAAAAGGGGTTGCCATAGCGCCCCCGCGGCGTCGATCCGACGCTGCTGTCGGCCGCACAGACTGCGGGTATCTCACCCTCTCATTGTGCCGCAATTATGTAAAGTGATGGATTTAATCGAGGAGGACCTAAAGCAAGCTAGCTATACCTACGAAAATTTAAGTGTTTCAGAAGAACACGATTCTTTATTTTAATATGGATGTGATTATCACGATACGTATTATACCTGCGTCTGTTGGTACGTATTTACCGGGAAATAGTTTTTTATTGATTCGCTGATACTTATTTTACTTGAAATCTCCTCCTGGTGTTCTCTTGCGTTGGTAGGTTAGATGAGAAGCGTTAGATATGGTGCTTCCAACACGACATCATCGACTTGGAACTTAATAAGAAAAATGCGAGATAGGTTGGCAGGGCATATTCTTAAGCATGAAGGGCTAGTTAGAGACATCATTATCATAAGGTCGTCAGTCCTAAGACTGGTTGGACACGCACTTCTACTCTTTCCTATCCTGAGCTAGTCTTTGCATTTCCCTAAAACTAGAACAACCCACATCCTTAACTATTTGCGAACAGTAATCTAATCTAGGTCTTCCTTTACCCCTCCTAACTCCAGTTTCTGCCTCTAATATGTCTCTGACTAGACCTTTATGCCTAAGAGAAGGTGTCCTTCCAACCTACCTCGCCTATTTCTTCTGATTGACTTCCATACAGTCCTTTGTTCTCCTATTTTATCTAATATCTTCTCTTAATTTCTAATCTTCTCTATCCACGGTATCATCATTTGCCTGTAACACCACATTTCGAACGCTTCTAACCTTTTATTTTCCGCAACGCCCACCGTCCAAACATACACCTTTAACAATCTTTTTCGTATTTCTAAATTAACCGTTCGTGAGCCTAGAAGTGACTTGTTTTTATTGAAAGCGACTCGATCCTGCGCTATCCTGTGCTTTAGATCCCTAGTACTCAGCCACTTCTTCTAATAGAGACATATTAGAAGCAAAAATAGAATTTGAGAGTAGATGTAGATGTGGTAGTTTTAGGGAAATGCACAGATTAGCTCAGGATATGATAGTTTTAGGTTTGACTACTGTATGATAATGATGTTGATCTCCTTCTAAGGTTTCAACTATTTACAATGTTTTAACCGTAGTTAATCTTCATTATTATATCATTTAACAAAAACGACTTAACGTAAATAAGCGCAATTTGTATACTTTTTATGGATTCATCATCTAGCTTATTAAGAACTTGTTGTTTTCATACTAGTTGTTTTCGTCAAAATTATCTATTATTCAAAGCACGGTAACCTAAATAGTATACGCACAAGTTTCCTTTTCTGTTTTCTTTGTATTTTTTAAATCGGAAGTATTGAACATCGCTTGGAGGGATGATTTTGCCAAAAACTCGGAGAAAGATCAAAGTCAATGGAGAATTGCCATTGAAGTTCTCTCTGTTCTGTAACAGAGCATGTACTTCTACACATATGAATACCTAATACGAGTAAATGCATACATAGAGGCATATACACGAATATATATCTATATGCCAATCTACCGATCAACACCCAGTCGCGAAATTGGTGCTCTCAAGCGCGACATCACAGCGGGCTGTGAAGTACATTAAAAATTCGCAGCCCTCTACAAAGCACCCCGAATTCAGAGCTAAGCTAACGGCCACGGCCAGTCAGCCGTTCGGCGCTAAAAGTAAAAACTGATGCTCTCAAAAAATCCGTGACAAACGAAGCGAATGAGAACGCGCTGAGAGTGGCAACGAACCGACAACGTTCTGATGCGTTGGATGGCTCGATACATCATTGATGAGAAGCGTTATGGTGCTTCCGACACGCCATCACCGTCCTGTTTTTATTCTTTATTAATGCATCCATCGACGAACTCTCTCTCTCTCTTTCGGCTTTTCTTTCTTTATATCTCGTTTTGCTCTTATCTCTACGAACATGCCAAGTCATTTCACCTGAACGTCGCCGAGCGTATCAAAAGTGGGCTTCTTGCGTGTCATGGACAAATCACACGTTATTAGGATTAAAATTCTAACGTTAACTATTAAGTACCCAAATACATTAATATTCCAGGCAGGGTAATGGAAAATATCAGCATTATCAGTACTCCAATTCAAGTCTTTGCATGGATTGTAGTCCTTATGATGATGATGTTGACCTATTCTGGGTTTTTATTTGTGAAATTCGTCATTTCATGTAAGAACATTCAGACCACAATCCTTGTAAATCCAGTTGAAATGATACGGCAGGATAACAAAATTGAATTTCGCTATCATCTCCCGTTGGCCGTGAAATATACTTCGTTCATGCGTGACAGTCGTTTCTCTAACCAATTTATGTGCAGATAAAAGAGCATTTTTTTCGGCCAGTCCAGTTCGCGTGGAAATCGAATTTGATACCTGTGAGCCGGAGAGCACAACGAAGAGGACTGGCCAGCAGGCCTAGCAGCAGGTAGGATATGTTTTCTTACGGGCCAGTAAATAGGATTTGTCGCAGTAGGTTGCACATCGCCGAAATTCGAAACCCGAATAAAGTCGATCGGTAATTTTGGGACTGAAGACGGTGAGCGTGACGCAGCCAGTTTTTTTCTTGTACACCTTTTTATTTCACCCCTCTGTTTACTTCTTTTTTTCATGTGTCACCTCCGATTATTGTTGTAGAATTTGGTTATACATATTGTAAGTATCTGATTCATGAAACTTCTGGTTACTGAAATTGTTGCGAAGAAAAATTCATGCCAGAAATGAAAAAAGAACCACGCTGTTCTAGGGGCTGTTCAAGGATAATACCACATGGTAGACCATGGGTGAGGAAACCATAACCATAAACCACAGTAATTTCAAATTTAGAACACGATCTTTTTTAGCATATCGCTTTTGCTTTGATGGTAATAGTCCTTTGTGGATGTCCATAACCCGACTGGAATTTATAGGGGCTATGCCCCATGTAATATGCGGGCCTCATATGGCTAATGAGGAGCAGCAATGCAATGTAGATTCGTCATGAAAATCCCATGGAGATATACTAAAATGAGAATTGCCGTATGGGTTTTCGTATGGGTCTTAAGGGGCAAACCTATCACATGTATAAACTTACAATTAAATCTACCTTGTGAGACCTCAATAAGGCAAATCCAATTGAAAATACTCTCGGTTAAATGAAAAAATTATAATAATAATCCCCTTGTCTAATTATGTTGTCGTTTCAATGAAATCGTTTACATTTGTAACGAATCAACAAGTGTACTTCCTGATATTGTTGGGGCCCCACAAGAACTAGTGTGGCTACCCACTTAGGGACCCCACTTGCACCCCCTTCAAAATTCTAGACGGAAAACTAGCCTCTTTTTGACTCGCTCCTTCTCCACATTATTTAAACCAATCATACAATTTCCTTTTTGATATAGTCACAAATGTAGAACGATTTTGATTTTGATGTATAAAAAAAAAGCAACCCTTAGATATAACCGTGACAAGTTTACATTGGTCCTAAAACATTGAAAGTGATGTCCGGAGAGGGTTTGTAAATTATTTCTCTCACCTTGAACTTCTCGAGAAGCAGCAAAGCTTACGGAAGTATTTCAATTATTCATGCTGATGGATCCCAGATAAGACGGCACTTGGGAAAGTTGGAAAACGCCCGAAAACTGTCAAGAGTGAAATTATAAACTTTAACAAGGGTATGAATGCGGGAAAGACAAAGGATGCTTCCCATTTGCCGAGTCCGAAACAGTTAAGTGGTGTTGCAAATCTTAAGTGTATACGCGAACAAACTTTTGTATCTCTTTATTCAGTAAATGATGAGAAGCTTTTGGCGATAGTCTCTTAAAATTCTGTTTTGTCGATAGAGATTCATTTGAACAGAAGTTTAAAACCGGATTGCGAAGTATAATGACATAACGAAGACTAATTGCTCATTGTGATGGGGCTAAGAAATTGAGAGAAAGGATTAGATGCGTTGTAGGAAATGGGACAATGAAGGGGAACTATTCAATTCAATTTTCGATCCATGGGATTTTAAATGAAAGGAAAACGTTATCTCCTTTTGTGGCTTTTTAAATGCCTGAAGATAAATTTTGTTGTATAAGTAGAAAATCCAACTTCATGAATTAAAATAGAACATAGACATCNTGGAGAATTGCCATTGAAGTTCTCTCTGTTCTGTAACAGAGCATGTACTTCTACACATATGAATACCTAATACGAGTAAATGCATACATAGAGGCATATACACGAATATATATCTATATGCCAATCTACCGATCAACACCCAGTCGCGAAATTGGTGCTCTCAAGCGCGACATCACAGCGGGCTGTGAAGTACATTAAAAATTCGCAGCCCTCTACAAAGCACCCCGAATTCAGAGCTAAGCTAACGGCCACGGCCAGTCAGCCGTTCGGCGCTAAAAGTAAAAACTGATGCTCTCAAAAAATCCGTGACAAACGAAGCGAATGAGAACGCGCTGAGAGTGGCAACGAACCGACAACGTTCTGATGCGTTGGATGGCTCGATACATCATTGATGAGAAGCGTTATGGTGCTTCCGACACGCCATCACCGTCCTGTTTTTATTCTTTATTAATGCATCCATCGACGAACTCTCTCTCTCTCTTTCGGCTTTTCTTTCTTTATATCTCGTTTTGCTCTTATCTCTACGAACATGCCAAGTCATTTCACCTGAACGTCGCCGAGCGTATCAAAAGTGGGCTTCTTGCGTGTCATGGACAAATCACACGTTATTAGGATTAAAATTCTAACGTTAACTATTAAGTACCCAAATACATTAATATTCCAGGCAGGGTAATGGAAAATATCAGCATTATCAGTACTCCAATTCAAGTCTTTGCATGGATTGTAGTCCTTTTATGATGATGATGTTGACCTATTCTGGGTTTTTATTTGTGAAATTCGTCATTTCATGTAAGAACATTCAGACCACAATCCTTGTAAATCCAGTTGGAATGATACGGCAGGATAACAAAATTGAATTTCGCTATCATCTCCCGTTGGCCGTGAAATATACTTCGTTCATGCGTGACAGTCGTTTCTCTAACCAATTTATGTGCAGATAAAAGAGCATTTTTTTCGGCCAGTCCAGTTCGCGTGGAAATCGAATTTGATACCTGTGAGCCGGAGAGCACAACGAAGAGGACTGGCCAGCAGGCCTAGCAGCAGGTAGGATATGTTTTCTTACGGGCCAGTAAATAGGATTTGTCGCAGTAGGTTGCACATCGCCGAAATTCGAAACCCGAATAAAGTCGATCGGTAATTTTGGGACTGAAGACGGTGAGCGTGACGCAGCCAGTTTTTTTCTTGTACACCTTTTTATTTCACCCCTCTGTTTACTTCTTTTTTTCATGTGTCACCTCCGATTATTGTTGTAGAATTTGGTTATACATATTGTAAATATCTGATTCATGAAACTTCTGGTTACTGAAATTGTTGCGAAGAAAAATTCATGCCAGAAATGAAAAAAGAACCACGCTGTTCTAGGGGCTGTTCAAGGATAATACCACATGGTAGACCATGGGTGAGGAAACCATAACCATAAACCACAGTAATTTCAAATTTAGAACACGATCTTTTTTAGCATATCGCTTTTGCTTTGATGGTAATAGTCCTTTGTGGATGTCCATAACCCGACTGGAATTTATAGGGGCTATGCCCCATGTAATATGCGGGCCTCATATGGCTAATGAGGGGCAATGCAATGTAGATTCCTCATGAAAATCCCATGGAGATATACTAAAATGAGAATTGCCGTATGGGTTTTCGTATGGGTCTTAAGGGGCAAACCTATCACATGTATAAACTTACAATTAAATCTACCTTGTGAGACCTCAATAAGGCAAATCCAATTGAAAATACTCTCGGTTAAATGAAAAAATTATAATAATAATCCCCTTGTCTAATTATGTTGTCGTTTCAATGAAATCGTTTACATTTGTAACGAATCAACAAGTGTACTTCCTGATATTGTTGGGGCCCCACAAGAACTAGTGTGGCTACCCACTTAGGGACCCCACTTGCACCCCCTTCAAAATTCTAGACGGAAAACTAGCCTCTTTTTGACTCGCTCCTTCTCCACATTATTTAAACCAATCATACAATTTCCTTTTTGATATAGTCACAAATGTAGAACGATTTTGATTTTGATGTATAAAAAAAAAGCAACCCTTAGATATAACCGTGACAAGTTTACATTGGTCCTAAAACATTGAAAGTGATGTCCGGAGAGGGTTTGTAAATTATTTCTCTCACCTTGAACTTCTCGAGAAGCAGCAAAGCTTACGGAAGTATTTCAATTATTCATGCTGATGGATCCCAGATAAGACGGCACTTGGGAAAGTTGGAAAACGCCCGAAAACTGTCAAGAGTGAAATTATAAACTTTAACAAGGGTATGAATGCGGGAAAGACAAAGGATGCTTCCCATTTGCCGAGTCCGAAACAGTTAAGTGGTGTTGCAAATCTTAAGTGTATACGCGAACAAACTTTTGTATCTCTTTATTCAGTAAATGATGAGAAGCTTTTGGCGATAGTCTCTTAAAATTCTGTTTTGTCGATAGAGATTCATTTGAACAGAAGTTTAAAACCGGATTGCGAAGTATAATGACATAACGAAGACTAATTGCTCATTGTGATGGGGCTAAGAAATTGAGAGAAAGGATTAGGTGCGTTGTAGGAAATGGGACAATGAAGGGGAACTATTCAATTCAATTTTCGATCCATGGGATTTTAAATGAAAGGAAAACGTTATCTCCTTTTGTGGCTTTTTAAATGCCTGAAGATAAATTTTGTTGTATAAGTAGAAAATCCAACTTCATGAATTAAAATAGAACATAGACATCAAGTCGTTATAACTTATTTTTAAGCGATACGCTGTTTTTATTAATTTATTATTTACTCTTTGAGGCAAGCCATCTGAGATTATTGTAGTTTTTCTACCAAAGGATGTCAAAATTGACCAATATTAATTGATTTATTGTGACTAATTATTGACAGATTTTGATCATTTGATATCAATTTCTACCCAACTAAACTTTATAAGGGGCATTCCTCATGAGGCTAATGAGAGCCATACCTATACAGGGATTTCTCCGTAGGCTCCCCTTGAAAATTCCACAAAAAAATGGTGATGATACTAAAATGAGGATTGCATTTTGGGTTTTTCAATGGGTCTTAAAGGGCAAACCTAATACATGTATAAACTTACAATTAAATCTTATGGGGGCTCAATGAGACAGATCCGTTTGAAAATACTCTCGGTAAAATGAAAAAACATAAAAAATGGTAACAATCCCCTTTCCCAATTATGTCGTCGTTTCAATGAAATCTTTTACATTTGCAACGAACCAACAAATGTACTTCCTGATATTGTTATTATAAGACAACTGAAACCAGACGTATCAAGTCGAACAACAGGGTAAAACGATTGCAATTTAAATTAATATATTGACTACAAAACAGCCCAATAACACAATCTTAGTTAAGAGCAAACAAATTTTACAAATAAGTAATAGATATTCTTCCAAATGGAGATATACATTGTATTGAAATTTGTGGAAAACTACTACGAAAAAGAAAATCCCTTTATACGTATCCATGCGATGCTAAATATTTAGAAATTTACCTATATTACTTTCTGTAAACAATGAAAATATTACTACCTATAAAATCATAGAAGTTGATACAAAAATGGTTCATCTTAATGTTAGTGTTAAAATTTTTAATGGAATAGCAAAAATTTTTCCCCCCGTGAACCACATGCGGCATTCCTGATGATGCGCAAATGCGGCAAAGCGTTATATGCCCCTTCCTTGCCCTAGGGGGCAACATCATGGAGCCCACAAGCGGTAGTGGGCAACCCACTTAGGGACCCTACCTACATTCCTCTCAAAATTCTAGTGGGTTACTTTTAGGGAAATGGGAAGATTAACTCAGGACAAGATAGTTTTAGGTTTGACTACCTTATGACTACCAAAATTCTAGACGGGTATAGATTGTAACATGCTTAATAATATAGCGCTTTTGAAATAACAAAAGCTGTGATTACCGAGAAACCTTGAAATTATATAAAAAACAATTTGATATTCGAATTTAACATGCACTAATTATTGAGAATCGAGTCTTATACATTTGATTGGTTAGCTTTAAAGCCTCGTGTTAGGAAAACTAGGAATGGAATCCAAAACCGTCCCATCGAAGCACTAATCAGGAACCATACTCTCAAATAACTCACTTCGAAGGAAAAATTTACATCAGATATTTTTCTTATTTAGTAGATGAATCAGAATATTGCTAATTTTTTGATATAGATAGGGGTATTTAAATTTAATTTTACCATTTTCCGATAAATAGCTTGAATCTAAATAGGTTCTCCACAACTAAATAATGACATTTGTCAATTCTCTTACTAACAGTAACAATGTTTAATTCTAAACAATTTTCTTTATTAAAATGTGTACTTGCATAATTTAATTTCCATTAGTCACTCTGTTATTAACTATGAGATAATTTATTTGTCATACTGTATATCAGTGGTAAGTTTAATGAAACTGGAGCCCGATAAAGAGAAGTAGTCTAAGTATTAAATTTAGATTTCGTAGCTGGAGGCCAACTCTGCAGTCTCAACGTTACCGTAAAATGGGATACTTAATCTCTATAACGGCTCCCAAGGGTGGAATTGTTCGGTTAAAGTTATAAATTAAAACAATACGTATTTATTACACATTTTGTTTTGCAACGTAGCCGAAGATCAGGTACCTATAACTATAACCGGGAAAATAATGTTAAAAAACATTAGTACATATGCATAAAGCAAAAATTATTGTTGATAAATTACGTTAGGTTGAGAACACTATATCTCGAGACGTTGAATAAAGGATTTCTTTACGACGAACTCTTGTGAAAGAAGGAAAATTTGAAAATCTAATAACTTTTCTGAAGTCGTTAAGAAACAGGGCATTGACTTGGTAATTTATCTGCAATTATATACGGGGAACCAAACTTTGGACTTACTAATTGGTCTCGCTCGGATTCGAGGTAATTCTAGGGGAAATTTTCAAGTTTTCTTATCCAACAATTTTCATGATGCAAACATAAAACAACGCACGATTCATAACAATCGATCCTGTATTATTATGTTGACTGAACTAACAACTTCTCGACAAACCAAAAATGTCGATATACAATACATAAATATATTTTAATGACAAGGATAGAGCGAAATTAGAACTTCAAAAATACTTATTTGTATTGAAGATCAGAACTGTTAACGACAATAAGTCTTACAAACATATACAGTCGAAATGAGAATCAAACATACCCGACTAGAATTTTAAGGGGGGGGCGCAGGTAGGGTCCCTAACTGGGTAGCCCACTACCCCTTGTGGGCCCCATGAGGTTGCCCACTAGGACAAGGAAGGGGCATATAACGCCTTGCATCATCAGGAACGCCGTAAGTGATCCCCGCGGGGGAAAGATTATTGTTATCCCATTAACAATTTCTGGAAAAATTAACTTAATTATAAGTTTATACATGTGTTAGGTTTGCCCCTTAAGACCCATATGAAAAACCCATAAGTATCGCAACTTTTTTTGGTGGGATTTTCATGACGAATCTTCTGGAAAATATAGACAGGTAACATTTAATACATAGATAATAATAAACAAAATTAATACAATGAGTACGTATTAGCTGTCTAGGTGTAGGAAAATCAATTTTGAAATCGAATACTGCTTTACACTCGATTGAATTAACGGCCTCTGGGGCAAACTCGAGGGCCTGTTCTCTGTCCCTTGTTTTCGTTAGACGCTCTTATATATTAGCGGGAGGCAAGGCATCCACCGACTACAAGGAGAGAGTCATATAATAACAGGGTAGATAGATGGACATTGTAATCGTGCCTTATAATATCCTGCTGATACGTACACCATAATTTGCCGTATAGCAGCTATATAATGTTGTATTAATAAGTATAATCAAGAGTCGTTTCCACGCAACCCCTTGTGCCTTGTGTGACTTTCTTGTTTCGGGAGAAGTAAAACAAAAGCGGGGCGTTCAGTTTCCTATGAAATTTTGTATAAAAAATAATGGGTAGAAGTATTAAACTTTGCAGTTAATAACTGTTTTAGAATGTTCACTAGATAACCTCTTCTGTTGAATGTGAAATGAATCACAAAATTAATGGTTTCTTTAAAAAAACAAACAACATAAACCAGAAAACCCTACATAACTGATTGATAAAGGCTTTCGCGGCCAGTATTGAACTGACGCTGTTCTAATTTGTGTCTAAAGGTCGTCTTCAGTTGGAGGTGCTTCCTAACGTTTCGTTAGCACGAGTGGCGGGCTTCTTCAATGGTCTTTTTAACGTCGACCACATTCAGCATCGAAGATGGAAGGATCTCTGAAGAAGTTCGTCACTCGTGCTAACGAAACGTTAGGAAACAACTTCAACTGACGACGACCTTTAGACAATATCAGTTCATCCCTGTATACTTCTATTCATGTGGACAGTTTCACGATGGATATTTTTTAGGATGTTTTTGTTTTCTAAACATATACATCCAGTGTGGTGTTTCATAGGGCAAGGAAACAGGTGTATGAACACTGATTAGCTGAGTTGAATGCAGCTCACTATTCCGTCTAAGTTAGCTGCTTTATGCCAGCAAATGGAAGTTTTGCAAGGAGCATGCGGGTTTCCTAAGTACTGCATAGTGAGGAACAGTTTATTAATATAATGAATATGCAGATTATTCATTTGATCTACTACTTAACACTCGACGCCCAGTAAACGGCGTTTTTGTGTGTAGATGCACTATAAACGATAACTAAGAACTGTTCGTCCGCAAGGAGCTTCTCGCGCAAAAATAGATAGATACATGTAGCCACGCATGGTGAGCCAAGCGGTCAGTCGCCCTTATTCATTATTTTTATGAATACCATTTTTCACTCTTCTTATTAATGTAGAATGCCGAAACCATTAATTTCGTGTATGGTACACGTAGAGGTATTAGAAAGAATAGGAGAACAGAGGACTCTATGGAAGTCACTAAGAAGTAGGCGAGATAGGTTGAAGGTCTAGTCAGAGACATATTAGAGGCAGAAGCAGGAGTTAAGAGCAGTAGGTGCCGATCTAGATTAGATTACTGTTAGTTAGCAAATAGTTAAGGATGCGGGATGTTCTAGTTTTAGGGAAATGCGAAGATTATCTCTTGATAGCAAGGACTGGAGGTGCGTGTCCAACCAGTCTTCGGACTGACGACCTCATGTATCTACGTTAACATCACTTCCTAAGTGCCATTAATCGTAGGTACTGGTACCTATAGGTATTTTTATAATCATTACGAAAATAATTATGAAAAATCAAATTCTTATATTCGTAAATAATAAGTTGTCGATATTAATAATAAGTACACATAAATATACAGAATTGATAAAATTTTGATGATGGTGTCAAATAAATTCCAATATTTTTAATCTGCTTTTGTCTTTTGATTTTGTGGTTGTCTACTTTATTTGTTTGTAAAAGTAAGAACTACTTTCCAACATTACTGCTTACAGCATTTTTAACCCTCTCTCCGCACGAGAAGTAGACGATTTAAAAAATTCCAACAAAAGTTTTTTACATACGCCTTTGAAAATCACGTCCTCTCTCACTGTTCTATTCTTTTCTTTGAATTCTTATTGTATAGAATTCGAAGCAGAAACGGCGACGCTTCGTCATCAGAACTGGCGGTCGATTTTCCGTGTAAGGATTTATTTCTCTCTTTTTCTCATTCGCCATATCTTTCTCTCTCTTCTTAGTTTTATCGAATTGCTGGATTTCATTCTTATGGTAAGCAGGTATTTACCAGTTCTACAGGGTGTTTCCTTTTGTTCGATTTTAAGGATAAAAATTTTTTTGTCCTGATCACAAAGGTTGAGGG
This sequence comes from Agrilus planipennis, assembly GCF_000699045.2. Taxonomy (NCBI): domain Eukaryota; kingdom Metazoa; phylum Arthropoda; class Insecta; order Coleoptera; family Buprestidae; genus Agrilus; species Agrilus planipennis. The sequence goes on along the minus strand of NW_020438918.1, from coordinate 879,502 downwards.
TGTTTTGTATGTATGAATAAATGAATGGCTAAATCGTCACGTTTACTTAGTTCCTGATAATTATTTTTATATAATGATACTGACAAAACAGTACTATATGAAAATAAATAAAAGTAAAACAAAAATACTGGTATGCAAGGGAAGGAAAAGTAGGGAAAGAGCGAATATAAAGAAAGGAGACGTAAAATTAGAAGTGGTTGATTTTAGGTATCTAGGAAGTCAGGGCGGAAGGAGTAGTAGGGATATAAAGCAGAGAATAGTGCAGCGTCGAGTCGCCTTCAATAAAAAGAAGTCACTTTTATGCTTGCGAATGGTTAATTTAGAAATTCGGAAAAGGTTATTAAAGGTGTGTTTGGAGTGCGGCGCTGTACGGGTGGGACACATGGACAGTGGGCGCGGCGGAAAGAAAAAGGTTAGAAGCGTTCAAAATTTGGTGTTATAGGCGAATGATGAAGATACTGTGGATAGAGAAGGTTAGAAATGAAGAGATATTAGAAAGAATAGGAGAACAGAGGACTCTATGGAAGTTAATAAGAAATAGGCGAGATATGTTGGTAGGACACCTTCTGAGGCATGAAGGTCTAGTTAGAGAATATATTAGAGGCAGAAACAGGAGTTAGGCGAGGTAAAGGTAGACCTAGATTAGATTACTGTTCGCAAATAGTTGAGGATGTGGGTTGTTATGGTTTTGGGGAAATGCGAAGATTAGCTCAGGATAGGACAAAAGTGGAGTAGTCTGTCAAACCAGTCTTAGGACTGACGACCATATGATGACTACTTTGATATGGACATTTTTAAGTTAAAAACTTGTTTATTTACGTTATTTACATGTGGAAAGAGGGTAGCGCTCTCTTATTAGGGAAAAATATGGACAGATTTTGTAAAATTTCCCACTTAAATTTGTTCTTTTTGATAGTCTCTATGAGGGTGCATATTAAATACGATGTAGGTATCAATTTTCCAAACTACTTAGACAAAATTCCTACTTCTTTTCTCATAAACACTATTCTGTATACATATAAATATAATATAAATATACTTATGTATGAACATACACATCTGAAACATTAAAGCGAGTCCATACAGATGGTAAAAAAAATAACATAAACATTATCTGTGTGTATTGTCTTCAATCTCCAGCCGGAGGTGGCGACCAGTCAAGTCATTTTTTTACCATGTCATTGCAGAGATGCCTCCTGCTAGGCCTGTCTGTTTTCCTACAGGCTTTTTTATGGCTTCATCGCAAGGGACCCGTCACCAATCAGATGTCTTTGCATACGGTAGTATGTACTTGCAGATTAACCGTATATAAACAATTAGTTGATTATGTATATGTAAATGTACAGTGTGGTATGAACTTTGATTAAGCCACTATGTACTGTTGTAGTCAGTCAGTAAAATTCGGCACAAAAATGCCGCTGGATAAGCTAAATTAAAAATAAAAATTTGAATTAGAAAACTATGAAAAAGTAAAGGTTTTCAGCCCGAAGACTGATTGGACATGCACCTCCACTCTACTAATCTTTACACTTCTCTAAAACTTGGATATATCTCTGCTCGTCTTCACTCCTGTTTCTGCTTTCAAGAAGTTTCTAACTAGCCCTTCATACCTCATCCTGTCTCACCCTTTCTTTATTGACTTCCATACCGCTCTTTGTTCTTCTGCTCATTCTAATCCCTCTTTATTTTTAACCTTTTCTATCTACGGTGTTTTCATCACTTGCCTACAACTCCACATTTCAACCGTTTTTAAGGATGTTTGGGAGGTTTGTCAAAATGCTACGAGACAAATAAAAATTTGGAAGAACGTTCCTCATTCAATTCTAAAACTCCTGTAAAAATTACAAATCGATTCACTAAACCGTTAAAAAGTTATTGAAATTTTAAAAAATTGTAATTTTACACGTCATTTTATGGAGATTCGTTAACCGAACAGATTAAATTTATTTTTATTAACAGAAAAAAAGCTACCAGAAATTTCAAACTTTTATAATAAGTAACTTGAACTCTGGAGAATCACTTTAGCGTAAGGTTATTCAAATTCACTAAATGGTTATCGAGGAAAAAATGAAAAATTAGCTGAAAATCTCGTTTTTACTTGATAATATAATGATAATATTTATAATTGTCTGAAATAAATGCAATTTTAAAGTTTTAATTATTATTTAAACATATTAAAAAGTTTTACGCTCATTATTAATAGAGATTGAAACTAAATATTTTTTTGTTTCGAAGTTGAAATCAAGGCATATTCACTGCCAAAAGTCAGTTAAAAATTTTCCATATTATTCGTTATTTCTTATTTTATTCAAAGTTTTTGGTCAAATTCCAAATTTTCTCTCAAACCGTATACTTTTTTTTAGTATAGATAGTATTTATTTACCTCATGATATGCTGCAAAATCTAATTAATCACGAATTTCTAATTTTATGTACTCTTGTCTCTGATTGTACCTCCCAAACATCCTTAAGGTCTTCTTTTTGTTAAAGGCGACTCGACGCTGCGCGATACTTTGGTTTATATCTCTACCGCTGATTAAGGTTTCTCACTGCTTTACTGCAATGGTTTCATCATATGCATTGACCATTAAAACAGTGACAGAATTCATTTTGCAATGGCACACAATTTTTCATTATGTCGTTTCAGATATGTGAGCAAATCAAAACTCTTGCTCAGTTGTTCGGCATGATGCGGCATTGAACACGCTCGAAATACCGCTTTCCCCACCTCCAATTGAATTTTAACGTATGAACGGAGCAATGATCTACCTTTGCTCTTCGCAGCTGCGACGAACGTTAGTGTTGCTTAATGACAATCCTATTCAATATTCCTTAACTATATTTTACTGCTCTGTAAAGTGTCTAACAGTAACTATAATTTAGTAAAATATCGTAATTTATTTTCTACTTTTGGCTCGTAAACTTAAGACCAGGTAATAATTTTCCACGTTATTTCGGATTCGGATTGGAATTATCATCGTCATCGCGGTCGTAGTTATACGAACGACAAAATCGAGTCGATTCAGTTCAGTGTCGGCGACGGCATAAAGTTGTTGGGGTTTTGGCTGCGGGGGTGGCGAGAGGAGCTTCATATTGATCGGGGTCTCTTCACTCCTCCAAACGGTTCGTACTGTGCCGTTTTCTCATCGGGCATCGCGTGTGCGTGTGCGCTACGTTTTGTCATGCGGCCGAAACAAACGAACCTTCCTTTTCGGTCAAGGCGGATATGAATCGCTCATGGATTATTATACATACACCATTTACCCATTTCTCTGTATACGTATGTAGAAGACTGTAAAATCTACCTTTAAAGTGCTGCTGTTATCTCAACATTATAGTGCATCTACTCGACATCTAACTTTCCCAAAAGGGATGAGAACTGGAAGAGCTTAGTTCATTGATTTGATCGCGGACGTCGGGTTGGGTTATACTCATTTCATTGATTGTGTGTAAAAGTTGGAGCAATTGTAAAATAAAAATGACAGTGAAATTTTCAGATTTATACAAATTAAAGTTCTAATATCAACATAGGTACGAACAATTCTAAAAGGATAATAAAATCGTATGTGGGAAATGTCTACCAGCATATACAAATATAAATCAAACAGTTAAAATACTACCTTTCTATAATTCCTCTAAAATAATAGAGGTTGAATTTTCTTCAAATGTAAATGGGACTACAAGTCTACTAAATAGAAATAGAATCGTTAAGGTCGGCGCACTAAAAAAAATACCTCCTCATTTGCGTTCGGTTGAAAATATATTCTGCTGCAACTTATGTTGCCCGTAAAAATTATATTGGAAATTCGTGCGTACCCACTTACTTATACCTGCTACCTACTACTATTTTTGTTGAAGTTGTAATAGGCTAGAGAGTTTCTTAGGATTCCTCCACTATATGAACGTATTAGGTATTAGGGTTTCATACCACAGCTGCAGATATGTTTATTGACTTAAAGTCTTATTCGTTTTTTACAGTAATTAGTGTTGTAACCGACCTGTGCTTCCGCAATTACGGAAGTTTCGCATACATTTTCACATCCGCTGCTACAAAAGCCGGCAAAATTTTGTTAATAATTATATTGTTCCTGTGCAAATAACTTTATTATACTTTAGGGTCTAAATCTATTTCCTAGTGTTGACAGTTTCCAAATTTNGTTCAGAACTTTCAGCTCCCCCATGACCAATTCTCCTAATAATTTCATTTCGAAAGCCAAAAAGGAGTTTCATTTGGGATTATTTTGTTGATATTAACGATGCAAGTACTAAATGCAAATATTATAACAAAATATTTGTAAAAAGGCGCATGACCACTGCATTAAGGAGTCACTTAAAATCATTATCTTCCGCATCCGCTTCCGCAAAAATTAACTATTTACTACTGTTTCCGCTTCTGTTTCCGTTATTGACGGGAACAATATTGTCGAGTACAATTAAAAAAATTGAGGAAACTTGAAACTCACTAACTTATTTTCTTCTCTTACAATGAGTTTTTTTGACTTGTACGGAAAGCAAAAAGAAAAGGACCGAACAATACTTATATCGTATTCTAAAACAGAAAAATGCAACCTTAAGATTCTTTTAGTTGTGTACATCAATATAATGATATCAAAAATTAGTATCTACGATTCGTACAACTTTGCATTTGATGTTTTATATGCATACAAATATTTTGCTGTAGGTGCATTTCTATTTCTAACTATGTTCTCTTAAAATACGACGTTTCTGTATTTCGTCGTGCAATTTTCTACAAAATATTAGCTACTAAAAAATATGCTACACATTTAAGATGTTCTGACTAGAAAATTGAAAGTTCTATAATAACAGCCGGGCTGTGCTTGTTGTTTCTTGTACGCTGGTAAGCTTCAAGTAACTTTACTGTATTTCGTACTGCAATCTCCACAGTGGTAAATGTTAGGTATTCGAATATAAAATGCATATGTTTGTGATCGTTTAAAGTCCATTTGATTTGAACGAGTTTTGTCATGTAAATGTGCACCCAAAAGAAGGTTAACGAACTGAAAGCATGCTGCTAGGCTAAACATTGCTTATATTCAAGGTCAGCTGTTACAGAACTTGAGGACATTTATATAATAACTCGTACATTTTTATACTGAAGCACATAAAGAACAGTACAGTAGGAATTACAACACTTAAGAATTGTTAGCCTAACTAATATGGTGGAGCAAAAAAAAGGTTAAGGCAAATTTTGAGGCTCCTCGCACAAACTAGGAGCGGGGGATTCCCTCCCTTTGCCTTAATCTAAACAAAGTGATGATGATCAGGTGGCTATAAAGTTGAAACAGTTTTTTAAAAATAGGTTTATTACGCGTAGCGGACTTTAGTCCAGGTAGTCTTCATAAGACCCTTTTTTAAGGCGTTTTATGATCTTAAATAATCCAGGTAAAAAGTGGTTTTGTAATGCCTCTTACTGTAAAAATAAAATGATATTTTGATATTTATGTAGGTAGAGTTTTGAGAGAAAATAAATTAAGCTGTTAACATATTTCACAATATAAATACTATTTTGTACGTAGTTTTCAGTAGTATCACGGCGCCCGACGGAAAGTGCTTTCGGATCGTAGTAGGCGACTGCTTACATTACGGACGTATTGGAGGAAGTGTTCCCCTTTAAAGTTCAGGTCGGTTGTTTTTTATTTTCTTTAATCGTCATAATATACAACTTGATCGAAACAATTGACAAAAATTTAGACATGAAACAGCCATTAATTGTTTTCTACACCATAAAAAACATGAAAGAAGCAATAAACTCGATTAGGAATTTAAAGGAGATATGTCACTATAACACTGAATAAAGTTTTATGCTTTTCTCGATAAAATTAGGAATAACGAATACACGCAAACAAAAATTCATGTTATAATCTCTATCGTGTGTATGTAAAAATGTAAAATTGAATTGTTTATAAATAGTTGCAGTCAATAGAGTATCTACCAATATAGAAACCATCCATATTAAATCATCCTCATATGTATAAGTCCAGATAGCTACTACCCAAATATAATTTCCTTTTAAAAACTACTCCTACCTATCTACAATATCTACATGTAGAAATATTAAAATATTTTAGTTTCGCAGTAACAGCTCTAGGTACTTATTTACAAAACCGCTTTTTACCTGGATTATTAAGGGCCACGAAACGGGTAGGTAGCTACCCATATATGTATGTATATTTAGAAAGTTGACTATAAATACAGCAAAAAGGTAAAAACTAAATTAAAAACATCCGGTTTAATTATCTCATAAAATTTCCCCACCACTGAAACAAAAAATTTTTCGTTATGGAGACATTTGCGATACACATTTCACATACTACCTACTTCGCAATGACCTTGCAAGTTACTAATGCAAATACGCCCCGATATTTTTTGCAATGAAAATTTTACATATGTTTAGAATGTTATGAGTCGGGTTTAATTAGACCTGCGAGCTTCACATTCTAATAGCATAACTCGGAACTTTCGAAGTTACTCCTACCATCCACACCCGCAAAACCGGTTCTCTTTACGAAATGGACTCGTCCGACATCAACACAGCCCCTTTCCGTTCATGGCTGTCTGGCTTTCTCAGATACCCAACTGTGAAGTATAACAATGTGTGGGACAAAACAACTTACCAATGAGAGTATGGCCTAATTTCTCCTCAATTAATTTCACTTATTAATCCTCATTCAAGTCCAGGATATACGGAGAAAGACACGAATATTGTAAACACTTCACTCCGAAATCGAACTATACCAAAATTTTGATAAATATCGATTTTTTTAAAAGTCCCACTGTCCTTTGAAGGCATACGCGACTGAAAAGTCTTTGCCCCGTATAAAGAACCCTCTGGTAGATTACGTTGCTTTCTCATTGGGCCTACCGTTAGCCAGTAGCAATGCGTGGCACAACGAAGCGTATAGGCGTGGCCTTGTAAAGATATAAGCGGGGAAGGGAAACTGCGGAGGGGAAGTGGACTTCGAGATAGATAATCGCCTACTTTACACGTAACGATATGCCTACGTATTGTGAAATATAATTGCAGGTAGAGGAAGGTAGCAGTTGTTGAGGTTTTAGTACGCATAAATTTAACGTGCATTGTGAAACGTAATAAGTATATGGACGACATGCAAAGCAATAGACCGGCAAGGTGGGGAAGCGCACCAATAATCGGGCACTGAACGGGTGAATAAAGGGCAGACAGCTGCTATCGTATCTTTTGTCAGAAACGGAGCATGGCTGGTATTAGTTTGACGCATGCGCCCTTCGACCACGTTCGACTGATTGGTGACTGCGATGGTACAACGGCACTCTCACATAATAATTTTGTTCCTTTACGTTTTCTCTTTGGCTAATGGCTGATTGGACGGATGTCAAAACGCCCCAGATTTCGCCAAATCAACCCCCCTGAGAGATAACCCCACCTGTTGTTCATTTGGCTTTCGGCATGGTTACACTTTAAAACATTCAAATACCTAACAAGCGAATCAATTTTTATCCTACTCTAGTACTTACTTCATTGGTGAAATAAAAACGACGCCGCGATTCGCAGATACATACATCCATTAGTTACATAGCCACCTAGAGGTACATCTACATATTTGGTTTGGCTTGGTATCAGTGAAATACGACACCGACAATAGCAATAGTGTTATTTTAGGAGAAAGATTAAATACTACGATTTTACTTTTGTTGATCTCCTGGTACAAACCGTAGAGATAATACCTCCTTGATATTATGTAATGGGAGGCAGGTAATAAGAAGGGTAATACCTTATACTTCGTCTGCCTTTACCGTTTTCATGTTTTGAATTTAAATTTTCGCTAAATTTATTACGTAACTAAGTTTCTTTAGGTACTTCAAGTATTTTTATCTTAACGCCTAGTTCAGTTAAACTTAATTAATTAAAGAGTAGGAACGTATGAGGCAATAAAAATAAGGTAACATTGGTTTAAAATTATAAACAAATTCAAATGTAGGATTTTTACCAATCAATGTATACCAATTTGCAATAAATCCACATTTGAAGTGATGGATTAGAATAAGTTTTGAAGACATTGTGCAAATATTCAAATTCACTGGGTTACTAAATCATTAAAATTAATGTAGACAGAGGCCAAAGGCGAAGGGGGTGCAATACTCCCCTAAGCTTTGGTCCCGGGTGTTCGAGTTGGCATAATAAACTAGGTACTACTTTTATTGGGAATGTCTAAAATTGCATATCCGGAAAAAATTTCTGACTGAGTTTTTTTAACGAAACTCTTCCCTCTATCTCCCCTGAACTCTTGAAGCTCGTTACGCCCTGAAGTGGTATATATAAAAGCAAACCATTATAGGTAATTTTGAAAATGCATGAAATTTATATTTTATGCTTGAGTGAAGCACATAATACCTTCACAATGAGAACAAAAAATAAAGTAAAAAATAGAATGCAATGAAGAATAAAACAAAAAATAGACGCACGAAATGGGTTTCAATAAGTGCTTCCTGCAGTTAAATTTTAAATAAAAATAAAATTTGAATTTCGTGTTTAAATGTATACCTACATTTCATTGAGACAATACCTAATAACAGGAAAGTATTAAGTATGCTTTACTAAATATTTAGATTTTTAATTTTACTGGTTTAATTAATAAAGACTTGTTTTCGTAACTATAAGTTTGCAAAGATAAATGGTTAAAAAAAAAAACTCTTTTAGAATGCAATAAAAATAGATTTTACATTTCTCTGAACCTCTGTGGGCAGGGGGAAAAGGGTTCAACTCCCCTATTTTATCTTACTTTGTGTTGGGAGAGGTTTGACTTTCTGACATTAATGATACCATGAAAAGACATTTATAAACAAAACACCAATATTTCAGATAATTACAGTCTACAGTCAACCCCAATCGTTCACGTGTACATCCCCTGCCCGGCCGCAACCCCTATTTACAAATTAGAAATTTCCTACATCGCACATCGCAGTCTCTCGTGGGTTTGTCGTTGGATTACAGCGCGTGCGTTAATTCGCCTCCCCCCTCTCCCGCCTCGTTCCCCGCATAGCTGTCATTGGCCTCGTGAGAGAGCCTGCGCCGGGCCGGCGGCATACGCGCGGGCAGCAGAGGGGCGGGGGTATGCGCGACACACGTGTCGCGCGTATGTAAATCTACACCGGCCTACTCGACGATAATAATATGAAGGATAAAAATAGGGGAAGATAGTGAGGTTTCAAGTGCTCTATCTTCCTCTCTTTCCTTCGCGTTGCATTGAGAACCTTTATTTGCCACTCCTTATCGATGAAATAATGAAGGAATAACTGAAGGGTGGTTTGCCGGAATGAGGGACAGGAAGGAAATGTTATTTTTGTTGGATAATAAGGCCATTGTAATGCGAGTAAGCCCCAGGTTACATCAAAAGAGCTACATTATTAGAACTTGATGATTAAAACGAATTACAGACACAGTAGGAAATTCGAAGGATAATGCCTCTAATTTTATTCATGTAATTAATGTTAATGTTTCGCATGCATTGAGAAAATTCTCCAAGGTATATTTTACAAAAACAATATTTCAACTGGCTATTTCTTACCGTTAAGGACTGAGTAACATAGGAACGGATGCACAGCACACCTACAGGCTTAGTGATAAGCTCCTGATTCCTTTTGGTGGGTGTCCATGTATGGAACCCTAAAACAAATATAGAAACGGTATTTGAATAAAAAAGCAGTTTATTTTCAAATTGAAGGTTTTTATTTAAGGGCGATGAGCATTTTTATGTATAATTTTTGATGGACAGTGATGAAACACGAATAAAAGTCATGTAGATGAATATTGGGACAAGTTATTTTATTTGTTGATGTTTATCTATCACGAAACTCTTCTTTAATATTTTGGAGCTGATTTCGTGTAGGTGTACTGAGCTTTCAGAACAATATCATGCAGCAACATGCAGCAGCGTTTGAAGCATTTCTGTTTGCCCAAAAAGCTTATGTATGTCAAGCCGAAGACGTGCGTAGGTGCCTGACTGCTCACTGCAAAATTTTGCATAAATTATGAAATGATCAGCAAACTGACCGACCTCAGGTAAACGACAATTATTATTTCTCAGGCTTGAAGGTCTAGTTAGAGACATATTAGAGGCAGAAACGGATGATAGGAGGGGTAGAGGTATATCTAGATTAGATTACTGTTCGCAAATAGTTAAGGATATGGGTTGTTCTGGGTTTTGGGAAAATGCGAAGATTAGCTTAGAATAGGAAAGAGTGGAGGTGCGTGTCCAACCAGCGGCATGGCCTAGAGGTCTAGACCATTATTGCTTAGCATTCGGGAGGACGCCGGTTCGATTCCGGGTCCGTCTGTCTTGGTCCAAGTTCTTCTGTGGTTTCCTTGGATTACTTAGCCAAATGCTGAGGCAGTAATATTCCACAGATAATTATTCACTCTCTTCTGTCTTCATTTCGTCCGTCTCATCTTTCTCACCCGAACCACCACCCTCCGATTCCCACGATTCCTGAAAGCAGGCTGAAGAGGGCCTTCCGCCCTGCCTTCCGGCATAGTCCGGAGGGACTGCCCGCCCACCAGCATTACTGGCTGGTGGGAATGAAACAC